>NC_056748.1:1164568557-1164868557 GCF_019279795.1 Protopterus annectens | reverse complement strand
AATGCGTTTATAAAGAATTCTGTGGTCTGGGCCGTATTTTCCACAGGCCTGGTGGCTTTGAAGGATTCCACCTCGGTTTTGAGGAGTGTGAAATTTGCTTTAGAGAAGTTTTTCATGTGGTTTTCTGGGCAGGGGCTGGGGTCGGGATGTGAATATCTAATGAGATTAGTTTATGGTCTGATCTTACCAGTGAGGGATACACTTCTGGTCTGGAGCATAGAGTCCCCATGTTGGTGATGATCAGGCCCAGTATGTTTTCCCCTCTTGTGGGAGTGGCAACAAGTTGTTCCATAGCATTTGAGTTTATAAATTTTAGGAACCTTTGGGCTAGGGTGTTGGAGCTAGAGTAATGCTCCCAGTCTATGTTAGGGTAGTTGAAGTCACCCAATATAATGGTGTTTGGAGAGACCTTCATATTTTCCAGTGTTCTCAGGAAGGCCGAGTGGGGTTCCTGGGTTTGGGAGGGTGGTCTGTAGCAGGCTATAAACTGGAAGGCAGTTTTACCCACTGTTAGTTGCACATGGATAGTCTCTGATGCTTCGTGATGTGCCCCCAACCTGGAGGTGTGGGTATCTTTGACGAATATTGATACTTCCCCTCCTTTTGTGGTTCGGTCCAAGTTTTGGGGCCGAAAAGCATGGTATGAGGTATAACCTAGTTGTGCTGGGGTGCTCTCGGGAGTCTTGAACCAGGTTTCTGTTACTGCACAGATATCGATGTTCTCCATGCTAAGGAGAGTTTTGAGTGCGTGCATCTTGAGGTTTAGACTTTTGGTATTGAGTAGCATTAATCTTAGTTTTTTATCCCTTGTGATACTTATGGAGGTGGGTTTGTCTTTTGAGCCTTGCCTAAAAAAGGCACTATGGGGGTGGCAAGAACCTTTGCCAATATCCGAAAGCCCAGGGGTGACAGGTGCAAGCTGTCCCTAGCGAAGCATCATGGCTTGTCGAGCATGTCATCCCAGGCAGACAGGCATTGGATCCCCTTTGAATGACACCAGTACTTAAGCCAATTGTTGAAATTGATCATCTTGTCTTCATATTGTGGCATCATTCTTGGTGAGGGTAAGATGCTACTCAAGGTCAGGGTCATACTGGCCTGGGCTACATGCTCAGAGAGCTCCTCTGTCTCTTTTCATGTAGTCCAGGGAGGTACGTCTGAGGTCATTCACACCAGCATGGACAATGACCGAGTCATATTTGTACTTGCCTTGGAGTGACCTGAGTGCTTGCGTTATGTGGCGGATCCTAGCGCCCGACAGGCAGCTCACCGTGACCTTCTCCTTGTTCAGCCTGGTGAGCGGGACGTCAGTGTGCCTGACAATAGTCACCTATTACAAGTGTATCAGGTGTGTTGTTTAGCCTTAAGGGCTGTGACTGTTCGGCACACTGGCTTTGTGAGCTATGTGTTGCACTTGTTTTGTTTTGGGGTAGCGGTTGCTTGGGTGTCTGCTTTGGAGGTCTCTGCTGCTTAGGCAGATTTTTATTTAGAGCCTCCGAGTATGTTTTTGTGTGTTTGTGTTTTGTTTGCTCTCGTGGTAGGTCTATGTGAGACTGGAATTGTAGTGAGTGTGGTTTCCTTCTCCTCCTGACTGGTTACGCCAGTACTGAGTTGAGAGAGCTTAGCCTCCAGTTTGGCTGTATGGTTGCATCTCTCACATGTGTTGGAATTTGTTGGGAGGAGGAGAGGGTTGTCTGTGTACATGAGGCAGTTGTAACATTGCCTCAAGATTCCCGGATTCACCGGCTGGACCGGAGAGGAGATTGACAACTGACCTTTGGACATGCTAGAATAGTATTGGGAATTTCTTTATAATTGAAAAAAAGGGCCAATGGGGAACAAAGTACCCAAGGGGAGTTTGTGAGGGTGTAGTGCTTTTCATTTTTTAGTGCTGACTTATATAATTGCTTTAGTGTGCAAGTGCCAGGCTTTAGAGTGGGAATAGGGTGTTTATTAAGAGAACTAGATCAGTTGTACGGGAAAAAGTGAAGAGCAGACTTTGTGGAGCTGAGAATGGTTTAAACCCAATTAAGCGGCGCTGCCCAATGCTGCGCTATGCGCAAAATCGCGCAAAGCCACGCTAAAGCAGGTTTCATACAGGTGGACTTGAAAGAGCTAGAAATTGGTCCAAAACGGCCAATAGACTACCAGATTCTTGTGCTGGGAACACTCCTGCAGGGATAGATAGGCTGCTCTAAGCTCCCCACTGCCACTGGTGAACAGAAAAGCCTCCCTTTATCCAAGAAAGGAAGTGGGCAACACAGGAACTTTCCAAAGGTCCAGAATACAGCAAAGCCTGTATTTGGACTACTCTAAGTCAGGAAAGACGGGAAACAAGGTTGTTATTAAAACAATTAAAACGGCACCTTACAGTGCTGAATAGGACCAGAGAGGGCAGGTCTGGAAGAGGCCTTTGTTTGTTAGCTCAGTAAAAAGATGGAAAGTCCCAGGCACTGCCATAAACATTTAGATGTGTACTGTAGCCGTCTGTACTAAATTCCCATCTCAGCTTCAAAGAGGAATACTGTGAGAACCTAGTGTTAAGTGACCAGATGGAGGTCATTCTTGTTTTGGGGAACCTGACTAGAAAGACTGCTCATGTATTTCATTCTGCCTTGCTCTGTCATGTAAGTTATTCTCCTAGATTCAGTCAAGAATATAGTGCAGCTTAATTTAGAGATTGTTTTTCTTTATTTGGATTAGTCTGTCCGTCAGCATTTTTTTTCAACATTTCCTGTGTTTTGAACTCTGTAGTTTACTGTAAATATGTATTTAGTATTTTCTTGTTCTTTTATTACTTGGTATTAAATGTATTTAAACTTTTCATTGTGGCTGGTCCTTTTTATATAATATTTAAGCTTTGAGAGTATTTGCATATATTTATTTGGTGATAACTCTGGACATTCCTGAAATCGTGCTGTTTGGTCAACATTACCATTTGTATCCATATTAACTTTACTCAGCATAGTTGGATACCCTTTTAAAAGCCTTATAGTAACTGACTGGTGGCAGTGAAACCTACCTTATAATCTGGGCAAAGTTGATGGAGCAAGTAATCCGTGCCATCCTTTCTCAGGTGTGTGTGTGTTTGTGAAAATTAAATATCAGCATGTGTGTCATCTACTTGGGAGTCTTACTGGGGACCTGGGGAGAGGCATATAAAGAGACCCAGACCCGAGTGTGTGCGCCCTGTGTGCTCTTAAGGAAGATTGTGCTTGATGCAGAGAGGTCTGCATCTGGAAATACTGGGTGTATCAGTTTGTATTCCAAGTGCACGACCCCTCCAGTGTCAATAGTGAGGATTCAGGCTCCTTGATTAAAGGCACAGAATGGGGACGTGTCAGTACTCACCATAACATTCCATCATTCCATCTGTGTTGTCCATTTTCATTCTTCCTCAACTACTCTCCCACCAACCCCTTCTTAGTTATCTTTTGGAAGGATCGAGGATGCTAAAAGAATGTTGTTACTTTGAGTCCCAGATTTTCTAGTTATCTTTCTATTTTATTCCTTTTCATTGATCTACAGGTATAAGGGGCCGCAAACAAGAACTGAGGTATGCGACGGGACTGGGGAATTATTGGAAAGGGAGGAGCTCGAGAGTTTTTATTGATTCATGAGCTAGTAAAAGAGTGAGTTAGATACGAGGATTGGATCCAAACCCAAGTGTTGAGGAAAAATAAAAATGGACAAGACAGGTGGAACGTTGTGGTGTACATAAATTCTTTTTTTATAAATATATATTATAAATGTAATTGTCTGTATAGCTGTATCTGTATGTGTGTGTGTGTGTGTGTGTGTGTGTGTGTGTGTGTGCATATATATATATATATATATATATATATATATCTGTATTGATATCTAATATATCCTGTCTCCTCCTCCTGTCTCACTCCATTATCCCTTAACATTATGATCTTGCACTGCCTATCGACAGACACCAATTCTAAATTGCAACCATTTCATCACCTTGGAATGTTTGGAGTGTTCCACCGTGTGATTATGAACATGTTCTCAGAATTATTTTGCAGTTCTGTTAAGGTTTTACTGCATGATATTTTTGTTTTATATTCTTTATTACCATTCTAAATATTCTCCTTTATATTTGTATTAGCATCTTGCTGATATTTCTGTTTTATTTTCTTTATTATACAATGACTGGCCGGTAGCATCGTAAAACGAGCATGCTGATTGTCCAGCCCAACCAGCGTGACCGTTGAGAATATACAACGGGAAAAGGTCCAGTCGCCTGGAGTTTTTTCCACTGATATATTCTTTAATTTTAAGGGTTAAAAAAAAAGCGTAGCAACGGAGATATTTATCAGTTGCTTACTTTCCCGAGCATTGATGTACTTGGGTATTCATGGTTTTCGCAAGTTCCAAATGCATGCGCAGTACATCAGCAGTGGCAAAGCGGAGCTGTTCAGTGGCAGAAGGACAGCACGGACGGCACCATTATACAAGGACATTATTTAAGAAAAGTAAATATTTTTTTTAAATAATGTCATTGTATAATAGCAATAACCCACTTCTGGGTGTGGGTAATGTTGGATTTACCCACGGTTGTCTGTGGTCACTCGGGATTCGCCATCGGGCCAAACCACACCAACCATGGGTAAATCCAGCATTACCCACACCCAGGTGTGGGTTATTGCTTAATTACCATTGTTATTCTTTACCATTGTAAATTATGTTCTTTGTATTTGTATTAGTGTTTTGCAGTTGTATTCTACTTGTATTTTGTGTTGTGGAGCTTTTCTCCCCGGGCCTCCACTGAAAATGGGCCCTTGGAGGCCAGTGGACTTCCCCGGACATTAAACTGGAAATAAATGTGTGTTTTATATTGTTAATCATTGTTACTGATTTGCTGACTGCATTTTTGTAATGAACTGCCACTCATTAAACTTCCTAATTCTGTTATGCTTTGTAGTATTCAATAATTTTCCAGTAGTATGGATGCTTGCTGTAATTATTTAAATACATAACATGCATGCAGATGTTCGTGTTTCACTGTTGCAGTCATTACACTTGGGTTATCCTGCTGGCAGGCTACCCACAGTCTGCCAGAATTCCAAAGTCTAGGTCCGGCGTCGGTTGCTGTCGCCTCTTCCCTGACGTCAGTGCGCCAGGGGTATAAAAGATGCAGCTGACGCCATTTTCTTCAGTCTTTCTTGCCGTGTGGTGCCCGAAGCAAAAGCAGATGTTCATCGTGTTACCCTGCTTCAGTCATCACACTTTTATCTTGTTGTCAAGCGGTCCCACAGTCAGCCTGAATTCCAAAGTCTTGGTCCGGCGTCGGTTGCTGTTGCTTCTTCCCTGACGTCAGTGCGCCAGGGGTATATATAATGCATCCAACGCCATTTTCTTCAGTCCTTCTTGCCGCGCAGTGCCCGAAGCAGAAGCAGTTTGCAAGTGCCGGTCGGCCTACTTCTGAGATTTTCGAAGTCGAATTTCAGATCTGAAGTCTTCAATAAAGCTAAGTACCCCGTTGGGGAAATTTTTCTTGCCTCAGACCGATGTCAGAAAAAGTTAACAATTGTATTTCTTGTGGGAAGCAAATACCTTGTAAGGATTTTCATTCTTACTGTATACCTTGCCTAGGCCCAGACCACTACATCACTGGTTGTCACTTTTGTGCTAGGTTCAATAAGCGTACTATAAAAATACGCTTTGATTTCGCACGACACTACTTCAGTAGAAAATTTAACTACACAATGCCGTCGGAGCAACCGACTACCGGCATGCACAAAAAACACAAGGATAAGGACAGGCAGCCTAGACCCAAGCCAGACTCCGAGACCTCGGCTGGGCCGGTCTCCGGTTCACCGGTTTTCAGTGAGGCTCCTACGCAGCCCCTGGCTACCGCAGATTTGGAACCCGAGACCGCTTCGGAGCCTTTGGCGGAGAGTGCTAGGCCGACGCAGCCATTTTGTTTAGCCCCTACCGACGACACTGCAGAAAGAGATGTTGGTGCTGTAGAAACACCTTTGGTTTCTGAAGGCGTCTTCAGACCGACGAATCTCACCATAAAAACATATCATAATCTTAAGACTCCTATTAAACCAAAAAAGACTGCACTTCAGTCTCCAGTTCAAGGCCCCATGCCTAAGAAACAGATGCTTAAAATGGCAGAAGATTTGATCTCTTTAATCAGGGGTTCCCAACCCCCCCCCCCCGACAAAAGGCCTAGACAAGAGGAAGATTATGCCTCCTCGATCAAGTGTCTATTTCCTCAAGCTCCTCTGAGGACCAAAATTACTCTTTTCCCCCTTATGAAGATTCTGATGCTGAGGATTCCATTCCCTCAGCTTCTCCCCCTGAAGACTACTCCTTTGGGGAACATTTTCACTGGGAAGGTCAGGACTACTCTGACTCAAAGAAAAGGCTCAGAGAGTTTCTTTTACTCCTCCAGCACAGACCTCTTGCCATCCCCCCAGTTTTAGAGATTGTGGATGATGTTTACTTAGAATCTAGTTTGAATCCAGATTCTCTGCCTCCTGCTCCAGCCAAACCAGACAGATATAGAGTGCCTGACTCCCACAAATTCCTTTATAAAAGCCCTGTTGCTGATCCAGAGACTATCTCCCAGGGTCCCAAAGGGGCTAAGGCTTCTATGGCAAAAAATCCTGTACCCTCTGAAAGGGACTCCAGAGCACTAGACAGGTGGGGGAAAAAGGTTTACACCTCAGCCACTCTAGCTATGAGAGCACTAAATTGTCAATTTCACATGCTAAAATATCAGCAATTTCTAATGTCTCAGTTAAGACAAAAATGAGCATACTCCCTCAACAGCCTGAATTGAAAGAAATGCAGGATCTGTTGCATGCAACTGAACAGGTGGGCAAACATACTTTACAATGTGGGTTTGATTCTTTAGAGGCTTCCTATAGAGCAGCTGTCACTGGGTCTGTTATACGTAGGCATGCTTGGTTAAAGGAACAAACTCTGCCTGATCATGTTAAAGCAAAGCTGCTAGATGCTCCCTTACAGCAGGATGTCCTGTTTGGAGTTAAAGCCGAAGAAGTCTTAAAGAAAATGGAGGATAAGGCAAAATCTATGCAAACAGTCAAAGATTTTCTACAGGTACAGCCCCCTCGCTTCAGCAGAAATTGGCCAACAAAAAATTGGTCCTTTCCAGCTACTGACAGACCACAGAGGGGTAAATACAGACGCCCAAGAGGCAGAGGTTAACCACAAGCCCAGTACAAACCTCGACAATGGGGCACTGCAACACAGAAGGGAGGAGAAGACAGGCCCCAAACTACTAGAAGGCAAACTCAATGACTTACATCTCATATGGCCAAGCAACACTCTCTTGGCAGCTCCCTTGGGAGGAAAACTAGCACTTTTTTCAGACAACTGGCACATCGTCACAAAGGACAAATGGGTCCTAGACATAATTTCACGAGGATACAGATTCCATTTCCACACCTTGCCAACGAAAAGAGGAATGCCAAACCTGCCACAAAATAGATGGGCAGAGGCATAAAAACAAATTACAGCTCTCATGGACATGAGAGCCATTCAACTGGTACCTACACGGGAGCAAGGCCAAGGATTTTACTCAAGACTCTTTCTAGTCCCCAGAAAGGACAATGCCTGGAGACCAATTCTGGACCTTTCAATTCTAAACACCTTCTTACAAGTACCCAAATTCAAGATGCTAACACTACAGCAGCTTCTTCCCATGTTGGGCAAGAAAGCATGGCTAGTAACGTTGGACCTCAAGGAGGCATACCTGCATGTCCCTATCAGACATAGTTGCAGAAGATACCGCCGTTTCATTGCAGGTTCAACCCATTACCAATTCTCTGCACTGCCCTTTGGCTTATCCACTGCGTCTAGGGTCTTCACAAAATGCCTGGCACCAGTAATTGCATACTGCAGACAGAGGAATTCAAATATACCCGTACCTGGACGACTGCCTCATCCAAGCAGATAGCAAGAACATCATCTTACAACATCTGGCTTTTGTAAAACACCTTCTAAGTTGCCTGGGGTACACAGTAAACGAAAAGAAATCAAAACTAGTACCCTCTCAAAATATGACATTCCTGGGTGCCAACTTGAATACAACGGCCCAGAAGGCTTATCTGATGCCAGACAAACAACTGCAACTGACTCACTATTTCAAAACAATGGCAACAAAGACCCAACTCTCTGCAAGAAAAATTCTGCAGGCCTTGGGCTTCATGGCATCTTGCATACTACTAATACCATTTGCAAAGCTGCATATGAGGAAATTACAGTGGTACCTAAAAAGCGTATGGTCTCAACACAGCCACAGCTTGGACACAATGATATCTCTCATTCCCTGCCTTCAACAAGAGTTTCTATGGTGGTCACAGGCATATCACCTCAACAAGGGTCAGCCTTTCACCTTGCCCCCAGCCAGGCAAACTATGACAACAGATGCATCGGACTACGCCTGGGGGGCACACATGGCCGGACAGTGCGTTCAAGGCATATGGACTGCAGATCAAAGAAATCTGCACATCAATCAAAAAGGTATGCTAGCTGTACAGAATGCTCTGACAGCCTTCAAGAACCTATTACATCCAGGACAACTTACAATAAGGACGGACAACACCACAGTAATGTTGTACATAAACAAACAAGGGGGTACACACTCCTACCCTCTATGCAGGCAAGCAATGACCTTGTGGAACACAGCACTGGCTTACCAAGTTCAGTTACAAGCTCAATTCCTGCCAGGAAAAAAGAACACATTGGCAGACGACCTCAGCAGAAACATCATGGATCCCCACGAGTGGAAACTGGATCCACAAGTATTTGCAATGATAACTCAAAAATGGGGCCTCGCAGACATAGACCTGTTTGCCAGCCCCCAAAACTATCAGCTAACAAAATTTTGTACGAGGACACTTCACCATCAAGCTTGGAAAGTGGACGCACTTTCATTCAGTTGGAAAAACCTGACAGTATATGCCTTCCCTCCATTGCCTCTTCTCACAAAGGTGCTTCTGAAAGTCAGAAAGGACAGATCACGACTGATGCTCATAGCCCCAGACTGGCCACGCCAGCACTGGTACCCACTATTCAGGAATATGGCCCAGGGCCCACCTTGGATTTTATCACAAATTGTCGATTTTTTCACACAGCAAAACAATCAGATTCTACACAGCCAGCTCAAAACCTTAAATTTGGCTGCATGGCAAATCACCTAAGCATCCAGCCAGCTCCTCTTCCTCAAGCAGTTATGGGTGTTATTCTGGAAGCTAGGAGGCCCGGCACCAGGAAGGCCTAATCGGACAAATGGAAAAGGTTTTGCGCCTGGAACCAAGCTAAAGGCCAAAATACCCTTCAGCCTCACATGCCTCAGATTCTACAGTATTTAATTGAGATGTTGCACAAAGGACGTTCTTTTTCTTCCATTAAAATCCACGCATCAGCTATTTCAGCCCACTACAACACGGATCCACCTTTATTTTCACATCCACTTCTAAGGCAGTTCCTCAGAGGGGCAAAAAACATTAGGCCCCCCAGGAGAGCACCTACACCAACATGGGATCTCAGTTTTGTTCTGGAAAAACTTACGCTACCTCCCTTTGAACCAGCTTTCTCTGCTGATCTAAAGTTTATATCATGGAAGACTGCCCTGCTGCTAGCAATAACTTCAGCCAGAAGAGTCTCAGAGCTGCAAGCAAGAATGGCAGTGGAACCTTTCCTCATTTTCCATCAAGATAGAGTTTCTCTACGAACTAATCCTTCCTTCATGCCTAAGGTGGTATCCAGTGTGGCTTTAAATCAAACCATCCACTTACCCACCTTCTTTCCAAATCCACAGAGCAAAGGAGAAAGACTCCTGCATTCCTTGGACATTCGCAGGCAACTTCATTACTACTTGGATAAAACTAAGGTTTACAGAAAATCTGACCAGCTCTTTGTATCCTATGCTACAGCTTTGCAACACAAGGCTATATCAGAACAAACCATTTCGAAATGGATAGCACATTGCATTTGTTTTTGCTATACCCATCATGGAAAACCAGTTCCTGCTACCATAAGGCCCCACTCTACCAGGGCAACAGCTACATCTACAGCCTTCCTCAGGGGGGGTCCCAACCAAGGAGATTTTGGAAGCTGCAACTTGGAATTCAGTACACACCTTCACCAAACACTACCACTTACCAATTTACTCTAAGACTAGAGTTGGCTTCGCCACTGCAGTTCTGCAGGGCCTTCTAGCCTCCTCTAACCTTCTTTGACTCCTCCTCCCATCCTTAGCTTTGGGATTCTACCCAAGTGTGATGACTGCAGCATGGTAACATGATGAACATAGTACAGTTTTGTACCTACCATAAATGTAGATGTTCGAGTGTACACCCTGCTGCAGTCCAGGTTACTCTCCCTCCATCCCTTCTGATTTAACTGGCTAAATCTTTACAATACCTTCCTGATGTATTTGCTTATAGCTGGAGGGATGTTGTTTGTGCTAAATTTCTTAAATTGGTACTATTTACTGACCACCTTTTTGGGGGCACCTGACATCTGGGGCAAGAAAAACTGAAGAAAATGGCGTCGGATGCATTATATTTTACCCCTGGTGCACTGACGTCAGGGAAGAAGCGACAGCAACTGACGCCGGACCAAGACTTTGGAATTCAGGCCGACTGCGGGGACCGCCTGACGACAAGATAACCCAAGTGTGATGACTGCAGCAGGGTGTACACTCGAACATCTACATTTATGGTAGGTACAAAACTGTACTTTCGCACGTGCCAGTCGGCCAACTCCTGAGATTTTCGAAATCGAATTTCAGAACCGAAGTCTTCAATAAAGCTAAGTACCTCGTTGGGGAAACGTTTTCTTGCTCCAGACCGATGTCAGTAAAAGTTAACAATTGTATTTCTTGTGGGAAGCAAATACCTCATAAGGACTTTCACTCTTACTGTATTCCTTGCCTAGGCCCTGACCACGACGTTACTAGTTGTCTGTTTTGTGCTAGATTCACCAAACGCACTATTAAGCTTCGGTTTGATTTTGCTTTACATTACTTTGGCCAAAGGTTTAACTACATAATACCGTCGGAACAGCCTACACCGGAATTCATAAAAAACGCAAAAACAAGGAAAAGGACAGGCATCCGAGGTCAAAAACCGATGAAGCCTCTTCTAGGCCAGTGGCCGGTTCTCAGTGAGGCGCTTTCGCAGCCCGTGACACCCGCTACCTCAGAGCCACAGGCCGCATCCATCTCCCACGTGGAGACACCTAGGCCTCTGGAAAATCAAGGTATTGGGCCTGCGGAAACTATTCCCTCAGATGGGTCCAGAGCCGCTGAGCAGGCATCTGCTTCTGAGGATGTTTTCAGACCTTCACAGCTTACTATTAAGTCCACTACAGCAGCCAAGGCAAAGTCAAAAACGCCATTAAAGACAAGGAAACAAGTACAGCATTCTCCTGGACAGTCATCCATGCCAAAGAAACAGATGCTTAAAATGGCCGAGGACCTAATTACTTTGATCAGGGATTCCCATCCCCCTCCTGATTAAAGGCCTAGGCAAGACACTGACTATGACTCCTCTGACCAGGTTTCTATTTCCTCTGATTCCTCTTCAGATCAGGGCTATTCTCGCCCTCCCTATGAGGACTCTGATGCAGAAGAATCTATACCTTCAGCCTCTCCTCCTGAGGATTATTCTTTTGGGGAAACCTTGCACACCATGAGGGAGCATTTCCATTGGGAGAGCCAGGATTATTCAGAATCCAAGAAAAGGCTCAGAGACTTTCTTTTATTGCCTCAGCACAGGCCCCTGACCTTTCCAAAATTCCCCCTGTGCTTGATATTGTTGAAGATGTTTTCTCTGAATCCAGTTTGTCTCCTGATTCTTTACCCCCTGCACCAGTCAAGCCCGACAGGTACTACAGGGTCCCAGACTCTCATAAATTTCTTTATAAAAACCCTGCTGCTGACCAAGAAACAATTTCTCAGGGTCCTAAAGGGGTTAAGGCTTCCACTTCAAAAACCCTGTCCCCTCTGATAGGGATTCCAGAGCTCTGGATAGATGGGGTAAAAAAGTTTACACTTCTGCTACTTTAGCTGTAAGGGCTTTAAACTGCCAGTTTCACATGCTTAAATATCAACAGTACCTCATGTCTTTGTTAAAACAGAAAATGCTTACAAACTCAATGTCCTGACAATAAGGAAATGCAGGATTTATTGCATGCAGCTGAACAAGTGGGAAAGCATACTCTGCAATGTGGTGTTGATTCATTAGAGGCTTCTTGCAGAGCCGCAGTTACAGGCTCTGTCATTCGAAGGCATGCTTGGTTGAAAGAACAAAGTTTACCTGAACATGTTAAAGTAAAATTATTGGATGCTCCACTACAGCATGATACTTTGGTGTTAAGGCAGAAGAGGTGTTAAAGAAAATGGAGGATAAAGCAAAATCAATGCAGACAGTAAAGGATTTCTTACAGATTGAGCCACCTAGATTTAGCAGAAACCGGCCTTCAAAAAATTGGTCCTTTCAGACAGGCCACAAAGAGGCAGATACAGACACCCAAGAGGCAGATCTCAGCCCCAAGGCTCATACAGACCTAAACAATGGGGTACTTCAGCCCCCAAAGGAGGAGAAGACAAATCACAACCTTATAGGAAACCGTCCCAATGACTTCCCTCTACTAATGCCAAGCACTTACCTTTTGGCAGCACCCTTGGGGGTAAAGCTAGCACTTTTCTCACAAAATTGGCACATGATCACCCAGGACAAATGGATACTGCATTTTGTTTCTCAGGGTTACAGGTTCCACTTTCACACCCTTCCAAAATCAAAAGGTATGCCAGACCTGCCACAAAACCAATGGGCAGAGGCACAAAAACAAATTGCTGCTCTCATAGACATGAGAGCTATTCAGAGAGTACCACAGCAAGAACAGGGACAAGGATTTTACTCAAGACTTTTCCTGGTACCCAGAAAGCACAAAGCCTGGAGACCAATACTGGACCTGTCAATCCTAAATACTTTCCTGGATGTTCCAAAATTCAAAATGTTAACACTGCAGCAACGTCTACCCATGCTGGGCAAGAAGGCTTGGCTAGTTACTTTGGACCTCAAGGAGGCATACCTGCATGTCCCAGTCAGACAACCTTGCAGAAGATACCTTAGATTCATAGCTGGCTCAATGCATTACCAATTCTCTGCACTGCCATTTGGCTTATCTATGCGCCCAGGGTCTTCACAAAATGCCTGGCACCAGTAATTGCATTTTGCAGACAAAAAGGAATTCAAATATATCCCTACTTGGATGACTGCCTTATTCAAGCAGAGAGCAAGGACATTCTACTAAAGCATCTGGCATTTGTAAAAAAGATTACTAATTTGCCTAGGGTACACAGTAAACGAAAATAAATCAAAACTAGTGCCCTTTCAAGAGATAATATTCCTGGGTGCAAGCTTAAATACAACTGCCCAGATAGCTTATCTCACACCAGACAAGTAAAGGCAACTGACTCATTACTTTCAAATGATGGCAACAAAGACCCAGTTACCTGCAAGAAAAATTCTGCAGGCCCTGGGCTTCATGGCATCCTGCATTCTACTAATTCCATATGCAAGACTGCATATGAGGAAACTACAATGGTATCTAAAAAGTGTTTGGACTCAACATTGCCACAGCCTGGAAACAATAATAACTCTTTCCCTGCCTGCAACAGGAGTTTCGATGGTGGGCACTGGCCTGTCACCACAACAAGGGACAGCCTTTCACCTTACCCACAGCCAGGAAGACAATAACAACAGATGCATCGGATTATGCCTAGGGGGCACACATGGCAGAAAAATGTATTCAGGGCACGTGGTCCAAGGAACACATGCATCTTCATATCAATCAAAAAGAGATGCTAGCTGTACAGAATGCCCTGACAGCCTTCAAGGATCTACTACATCCAGGACAACTATTGCTAAAAACGGATAATACTACAGTTATGTAGTACGTAAACAAGCAAGGGGGCACACATTCCTACCCCATCTGCAGGCAAGCCATGACTTTGTGGGACACAGCACTGACCTATCAAGTACATCTGCAGGCACAGTTCCTGCCAGGAAAGAAAAATACTCTGGCAGATGAACTAAGCAGAAATCTCATGGATCCTCACGAATGAAAACTAAATCCACAGGTCTTCAGCATGATAACAAGGAAATGGGGACACCCAGACATAGATCTTTTTACCTCCCCTCACAACTGCCAACTACAGAGACTCTGCACAAGAACTTATCACTCACAAGCATGGAAAGTGGATGCTCTATCATTCAACTGGAAAACCCTGACAGTTTATGCCTTTACCCCACTGCCTCCCCTTCCCAAGGTGCTCCTAAAAGTCAGACAAGAGAAGCCAAAAATGATTCTGAAAGCCCCAGACTGGCCACGCCAGCACTGGTACCCAGTCCTAAAGAGCTTGTCTCAAGGCCCAGCCTGGCCTTTACCTCAAATTCCTCATCTTCTGACTCAACAAAACAATCAAATTCTGCACAGTCAACTCAGAACCTTAAATCTGGCTGCATGGCAGATAATATAGCCACTCAGACCACACCTCTCTCTATAAAGCTGTTATGGATGTCATTTTAGAAGCCAGGAGGCCCAGCACTAGGAAATCTTATGCAGAAAAATGGAAGAGATTCTGTGCTTGGAACCAGGCACAAGGACTCGAACCACTTGTTCCAAATATACCTCAGATTTTACAATACCTAACTGAGATGCTGGACAAAGGCCTGCCCTCATCAATTAAGATCCATGCCTCTGCCATTTCTCACTACAATACGGAACCTCCTATTTTCTCTCATCCACTTCTAAGACAGTACCTCAGAGGGGCAAAAAACATAAGACCCCCAAGGAGAGCACCAGTACCTACATGGGACCTCAATTTTGTTTTAGAAAAGCTCACACTGCCTCCTTTTGAGCCAGCCAATACAGCTGATATAAAATTCTTATCATGGAAAACTGCTCTGCTCCTAGCAATAACTTCAGCAAGAAGAGTCTCAGAGTTACAGGCATTAATGGCAGTGGAACCTTTCATCATTTTTCATCAGGACAGGGTCTCTCTAAGGAGAAACCCAACATTTATGCCAAAGGTAGTATCCAGTGTGGCTCTTAACCAAACCATTCATTTGCCAACATTCTATCCAAATCCCCAGAATAAAGGGGAAAGACTTCTACACGCTTTGGACATACACAGCTACGATTCTACTTGGACAAAACAAAAGCTTTCAGAAAAACTGAGCAACTGTTTGTAGCTTATGCTGCAGGATCGCAAGGAAAGCCTATCTCAAAGCAGACTATTTCAAAATGGATAGGACAATGCATTCGTTTCTGCTATTCACAACATGGCAAATCAGTGCCTAAGGGCATTAGGCCACATTCTGCCAAAGCAGCAGCCTTCCCCAGAGGAGTACCAACCAAAGACATTTTAGAGGCTGTAACCTGGAGTTCATTGCACACTTTCACCAAGCACTACCACTCTACTCTAAATCCAGAGCAGGCTTTGCCACTGCAGTTCTGCAGGGCTGGTAGCCTCATCCAATCCTATTTAGGTCCAGCCACCCAACCTCAGCTTTGGGATTCAACCCAAGTGTAATGACTGCAACAGTGAAACACGATGAACGTAGTACAGTTGTGTACCTACCATAAATGTAGATGTTCGAGTGTATTCACTGTTGCAGTCCAGGTTACCCACCCACCATCCCCCTTTTCTTTGCTGGGACTTTTCTGTACTTCTCAATTCTATACAACCTACATGGTGTATTTGCTTGTAGACAAAGGAAATGTTCATTTTAGTACATGCATGCTTTTTGGCATATTTTTTCAGCCTACCTATTCGGGGGCACCTGACATCTGGGCCAAGAAAAACTGAAGAAAACGGCGTCGGCTGCAGCTTTTATACCCCTGGCGCACTGACGTCAGGGAAGAGGTGACAGCAACCGACGCCGGACCTAGACTTTGGAATTCTGGCCGACTACGGGTAGCCTGCCAGCAGGATAACCCAAGTGTAATGACTGTAACAGTGAATACACTCTAACATCTACATTTATGGTAGGTACACAACTGTACTTTCTTGATGCACTCTACAGTTTTAACTAGAAAGTCATCAAGTTGTCATGTTCTCCTGTGTTTTTCTCCTTTTAAATAAGTTTTTAATCCTGCTGTATCCTGATTCAAAAAAGCCTATTCATTCCCTATATTTGAGTTAAGGATCAGATGCCACTATTTATACATTCATCAAGGGTGGCTTGAGGTTTCTGCTGTTAACCCATACTCCCAAGTGCACACTCAGCAAATTATCTGGGAATGGAAATGTAATGGGTTGAAATTAGAGGCCATTCTCTTACTTCTGCAAAGAGTTGCCCTGCTGGCCCCTCTGAGAAGCACTTAGTTGTGGTTTTCAGATCTGTACTAGGGAAATCAGAATATGTTGTTTGGCCCTGAGTGCATGCAACCCTCCCCAACCCCTGGGAAAGGTGAATGAGCCATGTCCCATCACTCCTCCCTATCTGTGTTCTCTAGTACTGGAGCAGCTATTTGAATGCCACTTGCTTGGGTTGCAGTCAGGGCTCCATCCTTTTCTGCCAGTGAACCAGGCTTAAGTTTCTCAGTTGTTACTTTCTGCTTTTTTGTGTCTTCATCTTCATCTCAAAAGGGACTGCAAGACAGCTGGAGCATTTCAACTTGTCCAGGGAGAATGTCTTAAGAAAGTGGACATGAAAGCGCAATCTAGCATAAATATTGTTAGACCTAGAAGATGTTAGCACTTTGAATGACCTAGCTGAAATTATAGAAATGTTTTACAAAGTACTGTGCTACATAAGGTAGGAGTCCTGAGAGTAAAGTGAATACACTAAGTAAGAATTCAGACAGTAACTGCAGAACTGACTCTAACTACAGAACTGTTATGGCAGACCCCCTACATCAGAGGGTGCAGAGAGGCTTGCCCCTGCAAACAAGTTGAATATCAAATAATTATGTTTGATATCTGGTCTTTTTGTATTGTTTTTGTTTAACTATAACTGTCTTTTCAGAGTCCTGAGATTTCAGTAGAGGAGTGCCTGTTGCCACTGTACAAAATTTTGATAAAATCAGTAGTAAACAATTGATCAGATGTTGCATGTATTCAGCAAGAGTAGCTGATAGACTGAAAAGTACAAAAGAATTAAACTGCAAGACTGCTTTCCTTGAAGAAAAAAATATGGAAGGAAAAATTCCAAGCATTACAACTGTAGTCTATAAAATACAAGTTAGTATGGGGAGAATGTAATATGGTCACATAGAATATCAGGATGAAAAACTGAGTTGTACCATAAGAATGGAGTTGTTGACCTATAAAATAGGAGCAAGGAATTACACCCTTCATTTATTTCATTCACCTCTCTGGATTCCAGTTTTCTTCATTAGTGAATTAGGCACTGAAAAATCTTTTAGTTGTCTCCATATCATTGTCTTAGTTAAGGGCTTTTCTGCCACACTCTCAGATGCTGCCATTTGACTTGCTGTTAATTTTAATTATTGTATGTAGAAGAATGCAACATAATGGTAAAAAGAAATTATTTTCATACAAGAATTGGTCAGAGTCTTCAAAAAAGTACAAGATGAGCATTTTAGGAATAAGGGATGTATGAGATTGTGTTATAGGCACTAGGCTGTAGATGACCCCTTTTGGGGGTTCTTGAGCACTAAGTAACATTGAAACTGTTTAAGGGCCCACTAGAAGTGGTGAAACATGGAAACAGTTTTGTTAAACATTAAAAATGCCAGATCTGTAAACATATTGGAACAACCAGTGCTCAACAAGGATGTTCATCGTGCATACAGCTGCAGTCATAACAGATGGGTTCTCCTGCCGTCAGGCGGGTCCTCGGTCGGCCGAATTCCAAAGTCTAGGTCCGGCGTCGGTTGTCATCGCTTCTTCCCTGATGTCAGTGCGCCAGGGGTATAAAAGAACCAGCCGATGCCATTTTCTTCAGTCTTTCTTGCCGTGCGGTGCCCGAAGCAGAAGCAGTTCGCAAGTGCCGGTCAGCCAGCTCCTGAAATTATGAAAAATTTTGCAACCGAAGTCATCTAAAAGCTAAGTACCCCGTTGGGGAAACTTTTCTTGCCTCAGACCGATGTCAGACAAAGTTAATAATTGTATTTCATGTGGGAAGCAAATACCTTCATTCCCTCTGTATTCCTTGTTTAGGCCCAGACCACGACGTCTTGGTCTGTCGCTTTTGCGCTACATTCAACAAATGCACCATTAAGCGTCGGGCGGAGTTCGCCCAGCATTATTTTGGCAAAAAATTTAACTATTTTATGTCGTCGGATACTTCGACTCCAGTTTTGTCTAAAAAACGCAAAAACAAGGACCGACACACGATGTCCGCAGCCTCTACCGACACCACGTGGTCCGGTTCTCAGCGAGGCGCCTACGCAGCCACTGACTGCCGACGACACTACATTGGCGGTGTCTCCTTTGCTCGAGGTCGCAGGCTCCTCAGCCCACACCCCGACTACAGATACCGAAACCACTCTTGGCGGTGAACCTCAAAATGTGGACAGGTCTACCTCCTCTCGAGGGGTCTTCAGACCTTCCTCTTCTTTCTCCATCAAGGCCTACACTAAGTCTAAAGCAGCCATGCAGTCTAAGAGACAAGCTACACAGGGCCCATCTCCAGGCCCCATGCCTAAAAAACAGATGCTTAAAATGGCTGAGGATTTGATTACTCTTATCAGGGGTTCTCAACCCCCCCCCCCCCGGACAAAAGGCCCAGAGTGGAGGAAGAATCCCCCTCCTCTGGTCAGGCCTCCATTATTTCAGAGCACTCTGATGAACAGGAACATTCTTACTCCCCTTTTGAAGATTCTGATGCTGAGGAGTCCATTCCCTCTGTCTCCCCCCTAGAGGATTACTTATTTGGGGAAACTTTCCATACCTTAAGGGAACACTTCCACTGGGAAGGCCAAGATTATTCAGATTCCAAGAAAAGGCTTAGGGAATTTCTCTTGCTACCTCAGCACAGGCCTCTAGCTATACCTCCTGTCTTGGACATACTTGATGATGTGTACTCGGAGGCCTGCCTTAACCCGGATTCTCTACCTCCAGCTCCATTCAAGCCTGACAGGTACTACAGGGTTCCTGACTCACACCAATTCCTGTACAAAAGCCATGCTGCTGACCCAGAAACTGTCTCACAGGGCCCCAAGGGAATTAAGGCCGCCACTGCTAAAAATCCATTACCTTCCGAGAGAGATTCCAGATCCTTAGAAAGGTGGGGAAAAAAGGTATATACCTCGGCCACCTTAACCATGAGGGCATTAAACTGTCAGTTCCATATGCTAAAGTACCAACAGTTTTTGTTATCACAATTGAGAAGTAAAGTGTCACAACCTGAACAACCAGACTTGAAGGAGTTGCAGGATTTGATGCATAGTGCAGAACAAGTGGGTAAACATACCTTACAATGTGGTTTTGATGCTCTAGAGGCCTCATGTAGAGCTGCTGTTACAGGATCAGTCGTACGTAGGCATGCCTGGCTCAAGGAACAAACCTTACCAGATCATGTCAAAGCTAAATTACTAGATGCCCCTCTACAAAAGGATGTATTATTTGGTGCTAATGCTGAGGAGGTATTAAGGAAAATGAAAATGAAGGAAAAGGCTAAATCAATGCAAACAGTGAAAGATTTTCTACAGGTACAACCCCCACGTTTCAGTAGAAATTGGCCTTCCAAAAATTGGTCCTTTCTTGCCACGGACAGACCCCAAAGAGGTAGATACAGGCGTCCGAGGGGCAGAGGGCAATCCCAAGGATCGTTTAGAGGCAGACAATGGCAAGCTCCTACGCAAAGAGGTGGTGAGGATAACTCGCAACCATTCAGAAAGCAAGCACTTTGACTTTCCCCTTTGCATGCCAAGCAAGACTCAAATGGTAGCACCATTAGGCGGAAAACTGGCATTATTTTCAAAAAATTGGCATATTGTCAGAAAAGACAAATGGATCTTGGACATTATAAACAGAGGCTACAGATTCCATTTTCACACCCTTCCAAAAATGAGAGGCATGCCAAACCTGCCACACAATCAAAGGGCAGAGTCACAAAGACTAATTTCAGATCTCATAGACATGAAAGCTATTCAAGAGGTACCTATTCATGAACAAGTTCAAGGTTTTTATTCCAGACTATTCCTGGTACCAAGGAAGGGAAAAGATTGGAGACCTATTTTGGACCTATCCATCCTAAACACATTTCTACTCGTATCAAAATTCAAGATGCTCACTCTACAGCAGCTTCTTCCCATGCTGGGCAAGGAGTCTTGGCTGGTAACATTGGACCTCACGGAGGCATACCTGCATGTCCCAATCAGACAAAATTGCAGAAGATACCTCAGATTTCTTGCAGGTTCAACCCATTATCAATTCTCTGCATTGCCCTTTGGCTTATCTACTGCGCCCAGAGTATTCACGAAATGCCTGGCATCAGTAATTGCCTACTGCAGACTTCAAGGGATACAAATATACCCTATTTGGACGACTGCCTGATCCAAGCGGACAGCAAGCACATTCTTCTGAAACATCTGGCTTATGTAATAATGTTGTTGAATTCTCTGGGATACACAGTCAACAAAAAGAAATCAAGACTAATACCCTCTCGGAAAATAATTTTCCTGGGTGCCAACTTGGACACAAACACCCAGATGTCCTACCTCACGCCAGAGAAGCAGGGGCAACTAACTCAATACTTCAGAACACTAGCAAATTGCACCAGGCTGACTGCAACGAAAATCCTGCAGGCTCTGGGATTCATGGCATCTTGCATCTTACTAATCCCATGTGCAAAGCTGTATATGAGGAAACTTCAATGGTACCTGAAAAACCTATGGTCTCAACACAGCCACATCCTGGAAACAATAATACCACTAATTCCATGTCTTCAAAAGGAATTTCTGTGGTGAGCTCAAGCATGCCAAGCAAACAAAGGTCTCCCATTCAGCAAGCCTCAAGCATATCAAGTCATCACAACAGACGCCTCGGACTACGCCTGGGGGGCGCACATGACAGATCGGTGCATTCAGGGCAAATGGTCCCAAAAAGAAAAGCACCTACACATCAAGCAAAAGGAAATGCTAGCAGTAATAAATGCTATTATAGCTTTCAAAGACCTCCTGCAACCAGGTCAATTATTGATAAGGACGGACAACACCACAGTAATGTGGTACATAAACAAACAGGGAGGAGCCCATTCATATCCACTATGCAGACTGGCCATGTCACTTTGGAACCTGGTCCTGGACTTACAAATCGAACTACAAGCACAGTACTTGCCAGGCAAGGAAAACACGCTGGCAGACAACCCAAGCAGAAATATGACAGATCCACACGAATGGAAGTTGCATCCTCAAGTTTTTACAGAGATAATTCAAGCATGGGGAAGGCCAGACATAGATCTCTTTGCCTCCCACGAAAATCACCAATTGACAAAATTCTGTTCAAGGATTTTTCATCCAAAGGCCTGGAGAGTGGACGCTCTCTCTTTCAGTTGGACATCAATGACAGTTTATGCCTTCCCACCTCTACCTCTGCTGCCCAAAGTTCCATTAAAAACCAGAGCAGACAGACCAAAGATGATTCTCATTGCTCCAGACTGGCCAAGACAACACTGGTACCCACTCCTGAGGAGCCTGACGCATTCCCCACCATGGACCCTGCCTCTAATGCCTCTTCTTCTGACTCAGCACAGCTTCAAAACTCTTCACAGTCAGCTAAAAACACCCAATCTAGCCGCATGGAAAATTCTTTAGCATCACAACAGACCCTACTCTCCAAGGAAGTGCAGGATGTCATTTTGGAGGCCAGAAGGCCGTCTACCAGAAAAGCTTACACCGCGAAATGGAAACGGTTTTGTGTCTGGAATGAGAAAAAGGGCCAGGATCCTGGAAAACTGAATTTACCTCAGATATTACAGTATCTAACTGAGCTGCTAGGCAGTGGACTTTCTTTTTCCTCCATCAAGATCCATGCCTCAGCCATTTCTGCAGAATACAACACTGATCCACCTTTATTCTCTCACCCCCTCTTAAGACAGTTCCTCAGAGGGGCTAAGAATCTAAAACCCCCAAGGAAACAACCAATACCTGTTTGGGATCTCAATTTCATACTAGAAAAAAATGACCTTGCCTCCTTTTGAGCCAGCTGCCTCATCAGATTTGCAATATTTGTCCTGGAAAACAGCTTTCCTTCTGGCTATTGCCTCAGCTCGTAGGGTATCGGAACTGCAAGCTCTCTTGGCTGTGCAACCTTTCATCATCTTCCATCAGGACAGAGTTTCCTTACGAACCAACCCGTCCTTTATGCCAAAAGTGGTATCCAGGGTAGCTTTGAATCAGGCTATACACTTACCTACCTTTTATCCTAATCCTCAAAACAAAGGGGAGAGATTACTACATTCCTTGGACATCCACAGATAACTGCATTATTATTTGGACAGAACAAAGCCTTTCAGGAAATCAGATCAGCTCTTTGTGTCCTATGCTATAGGAGCTCAAGGGAAGCCAATTTCCAAACAGACTATCTCAAAATGGATAGCCCACGGCATACGCTTTTGCTATTCCTTTCATGGCAAAACTGTACCTACAGGCATCAGATCTCACTCCACAAGGGCCACGGCTACCTCTGCAGCTTTTCTCAGAGGAGTTCCTACCAAAGATATTTTGGAAGCAGCCACTTGGAGTTCTGTGCATACCTTCCCCAAGCACTACCACCTTCCATTATACTCCATATCTAGAGCGGGCTTTGCCACTGCAGTTTTGCAAGGCATTCTGGCTCCTCCTAGTTCCACCTAGTGCCTACCACCCCTTTTTAGCTTTGGGATTCTACCCATCTGTTATGACTGCAGCTGTATGCACGATGAACATAGTACAGTTTTGTACCTCCCATAAATGTAGATGTTCGAGTGCTAATACAGCTGCAGTCCAGGTTTCCCTCCCTCCTTCCACTCTTGAGACAGGCCTATTGGCTAACACCTCCTCATACAACCTGATTGGGGTATTCATTCTTGATGTATTTGCTTGCACTACTGTATTTTGATTATAATGCATTGCTTCATCACACAATTTATGTATTGCCTTCCTTCTGGGGGCACCTGACATCTGGGGCAAGAAAAACTGAAGAAAATGTCGTCGGCCGGTTCTTTTATACCCCTGGCGCACTGACATCAAGGAAGAAGCGACAACAACCAACGCCGGACCTAGACTTTGGAATTCGGCCAACCGAGGACCCGCCAGACGGCAGGAGAACCCATGTGTTATGACTGCAGCTGTATTAGCACTCGAACATCTACATTTATGGTAGGTACAAAACTGTACTATATCTGATCTCAAGTATTTTATATTTTCACCATAGTAAACTGCCAGCAAAAAAAGATCTGTGACTCCAGAAAGCAACTAAGCCTTCCTGGAAAAAAATATGGACTTATTTTCATTCTCCCAAGATATTCTACTGAAGTGTACAGAGCACAAACTGTTTAAAGTATAAGAGACAGTATTAAAAGATTCACAGAGGTCTGTGACTTGTGTCTAGCCCTTTCATGGACCGGCATAACACTTAAGATTCCGCGATATTTGTTCAAAGAAGAACACAAGTTCAAACAGAGAATTAATCCTAGAATTAACTACTACTTTGAATGGGAACAGAGAGAGACTCTAAAAGATGCTCTTACGGTACGCTGGAACAGACTCCCCATCTGCATAAAACAGTTTATCCCTGTCTGTATACAAGCACAACGTGAATCTGTGGATGGGGAAAAAAAGTTTACCCCAGGGCTACCTCTTTTATTACTAATAGAGGAAGCTCTTAATTAATTTTAGTGGGACCCATGCATGGGATGAAGCATCTGTGATAAGATCCAGTTAATATATAATTATCGAATGTGGGATCAGTAAGGCCAATCCGTAATCAAATGGGGTAGGTTAACGTGAGCACCAAAAGGAAAATTGGCTAGATTTTAAAATGGCCTGTAAAGGCAGTTAGGCATATGAACCTGTGAGATAGAACAAGACTAACTAGTTTATCCTACACACAGCATGTAGAAGCCCAGCATTAAAGGGTGAAAAAATGCCAACCGTATAGGTAGGAAAGAACTTTAAAATCTAATACTCCAGAATGCTTTTGCTATTAAGGCAAAGATTATCCACTAGCAGGGAAAGGAAAAAAAATAGCATTAAGTCAGTAAACCGTATTGTGAAATCTGCTGTCTAAAGGAAAGAGAGATGGTGAGGAACGTTTTTTTTTCTTCTGGAGAGTAGATGCTGTAAAAGACAATTTTCCCTGTGGCATATCCAAGAAAAAGTGAAAAAAGATGGTGGACTGTTTTTACACCTTTTTTTGGAACATTTAATTCATGTACAGTACGACTATTTTAACTATATGTCAGTTTGATTTATGTTTGAAGAAATGTATTGTGCTTTACTTAAATAATAAACTTGTAGACTATCATTAGTATGGTTGATAAATTTGCCTTTTATAGAAAAGCAAGGTACATGTTAGCTGTATTTATTTTCACTGCAGCACTGAACATTTTACTGTAGGCCTGGAAAGAGGGCGATATGAAGTATTATCTGCTATATGTATTTTTTCCTTTGTTTATTAATAATTTAGTACTGTCCTATGGTATTAAGGTTAGTCACTGCCAAATGATTATTCTTTTCCTACCTGTTATGACCTACTCTGGAATGGCCTTTGACTCTCATGCCTCTCTGTCTGTCATCAGTGATACCATATTTGCTTTCTGCAATTTCTCAGATTCTGTACCAGCAGCTCACAAGGAAGTAATACCCTCTTTATGCCCCCTGATACACTGAAAGCATAATCATGTAGCCTAAAACTAAATCAATTGTTTCTGTTACAACAGAGGACCTGCAGCACGTTTTTGCAACTGGAATAGATGCTAAATTCATTTGATTGGGGGGGGCAAAGTTATCTTCTACCTTATTGCAGGAGAAAATCCTTAATTTATTTCATTCATCTCTCTGAATTCCAGTTTTCTTCCTTAGTGAATTAGGCACTGAAAATCTTTTAGTTGTCCCCATATCATAGCCGTAGTTAAGGGTATTTCTGCCACATTCACAGATGCTGCTATATGACTTACTGTTAATTTTGATTATGCTGATGATAATGGCTAGCACAGCAGGCTATGGACTTTAATGTGCATGGTAACCTAGCTGAGGCTGTCTTTTTTAGATGAAGAGCTTAGGAAGTTTGAGGAGCAGTTTAAGAAGTTCAACCTGGATGCCTCATTCTTTAGGGGCTAGAGTTCTATTAGGTCATTCTTCTCAGTGACATTATGAGAAGCAAGCAGGTCCCCATAACCTGTTTCTCTAGTTAGCACTCTCTTCTTTCACTGGTACTGGCTATCCTTTTTGAAAAAAGCCCTCCCCCAACACCAGCCGTTTCCTCAAGCTTCAGACAAAAATGGTGAGTTCAGAGGCCTCTGCCACATGTAGTCCTCAGTACTGTCCGACTGTTTTTGCAGAACTTGTTCTCTTTTTGGTTTGGTGGCTGTCATGAGAGGCCAGTGGATGGTTATTATGCTCTCAGAAAGTCTGTGTCTTAGACTTTCGTGGTCTGCTGCCAGGTTGGGCTCTGCACAGAGACAATTTCCCATAAAAACTTTTGGGTTAGGTCCACACTCTGTTCTTCAAATGACACAAAGGTTTCCCATCATTGGGTTGAAGGTTGGGTTCAACTACTACTGTTTCCTTTTAGTTGTGAAAGGGTCATAAAGATTCTCTCCAGTAATGAACACCAGAAACCTTTCCTGCAGCTCCTCCTGCTTCAGACTTACCAACCCCTCCCCTCCCAATCAGTGCTGCCCAGGCAAAGGGAAACAGCTTTAAAGGGGGGGAGGGTTTGGATCCTTCTCCTGAAAAGAGCAATCCAAGAGATTCTACTAGACCAAACAGGATTTGGATTTTCAAGCTTTTTCTCAATCAGAGCCAGCTCAATTGCTGTGTAAAGGAATATTTACTGTTTAGCCATGGTGCATTCCATGCTGCTGTGACTTCAGGCAGAGGATTGCATGTGATCTCTGGATCTTCAAGATGCTTACCTGCACATAAAAATGGGCAAAGCATCAAGAATATTCCACTACTTCTATGTTGGAACTGATCATTTTCCATTCTAGACCTTGCTGTTTGCTATCACCACAGTCACATGGGTGTTCACACAATGTATGGCCCTGGTTATAGCACACATGAGACTTGTAGGAGCATGATTTTTTTCCATCCTTAGAATATAGGCTCCTGGCAGCTCCTTCGGTGGCTCAACTTATGTTAGTAAAATAGTATTTGCTGTTACCTTTGGGGATAACTGTAAATGTAGACAAATCCCTCACAGGGCATACCTTCTTAGGCTATCACTTTGACACTTAAAGCCAGTTAGTTGTTTTACCTTGGGAAGAAATATCCTTAATTTTTAAGGTTTTGTTAAGCACAATCAGTCACCAGCAGCTTGTGTGTTGAAGGTACTGGATCTCATGGCGGTGTCAATATAGATGGTTCCCATTGCCTGATTCAACATGAGATTTTACAGTGGACTCTTCTAATACAATGGCACCAGACCTGTCAGGTGGTTTATCACAAATCAGACTACCTTTGACGGTTAGAGCCTAACCTGGTGACCAAACTCATGTGACTGTTCCACTGAGTATCCCTTCATTAAGCCTGTACTGCTCACAGTGGTTACCACTGATGTGTCTGCTCTAGAATGGGGGCCACTTTTCAGTCCAGGTGGAACAAGGTTCGTGGACCTTGGAGGAGGCCTGTCTGTATATAAACATACTGAAGAGGAAGACAGTCCTCCTAGTGTTAGACATTTTAGGATGAACTCCCCCAAGCTGCAGTTGTCATACTGTCAATATGGTAGTTTTGTGGTACTTGAACAAGCAAGGATGAACCCAGTTTTACCCTTTATGCAAAGAAGCAGTGAGAGTATGGGAGTGAGGCATGACCTTGCAATGCTTTATAACTACAACACACACACACTTGAGGTCTACCAAGATGACTGCAGACAAATTAAGCAGGCAGATCCTTTTGCTGCACAAGTAGTCCCTGAACTGCAAAGGTTTACACAACATATTCAAGATTTGAAAAGACTTTGCTGTGATCTTTTTGCTTTGCCATTCAGTACCCAGCATAGTCTACCTGGAAGATCAGACATCCTCAAGGGATGCTTTCTCTCATGATTGGCCCCTGGCTCTCCTCTACACTTATCCCCCTTCCCTTTAATCCCAAAGCTGATACAGGTTTGCATGGACCAATTCATTCTCATAGCATCCTTCTGGCCCTGCAGGACTTTGTTCCTTTTTCTATGGCCTCACATAAAGGAGAAACCTATTCTCTTCCTGTAAAATTCCACTCTGATAAGTCATCCCTCTGGACAGCATTGCCTGGACATCTAGCCTTTTCTCTAACCACTTGGTTTCTCCAGTTCCAATAATGGCCAGGAACACACTGTTTTCTTTTTATGTTGTTGAGCTGATTACAGCTTTACAGAAAACCTCAACCAGAAAGATTTTTAAGGGCAAATGCAAAAAAATTATTGGAGTGGATTTCCAACAAACATATTTCAGTTTTTCAGCACCCTTGGAAGAGGTGTTAGCATTTTTAACAGACTTATACAAGAATGGAGATAGTTACTACTCATTTAAGGTTCACCTGCTAGCAATTCCTTGCTTTCACAGGAGTGTTCCAAAAATTATCTCTGTTTACTCACCTTTCTTGTGAGGTCTTCATCAGAGTCATTCTAGCCATTAGTCCTGTCATCTCCAGCTTGAGATCTTAACATGGTGTTTGAGTTCTAATCAGACTTCTCTTTGAACCGGCTTATGGAAAACCTCTCCAAGAATTTCTTTACTTCAGCCCTTTTCTTCTCACTTCACCTACATAGTTTTTCACCAAGACTGTGCATCTCTTAAGAAGCAACATTCTTCACACCCAAAGCAGCTACTCGGGCTACTCCAAATCACGGTGTTCGCCTAACAGTATTTTTCCCCCAAGTAGACTAATAAGAGAGGCTATATATTGCATTGCTTGGATGGTTAAAGACTATGGTTTTACTTGGACCACACAAGGGGATCCAGAAAGAATGAACAACTCTTCATTAGCTTTTCAGCTCCTTGGTTTGATCATGATATTCAGAAGGTTACATTAGCAAAGTAGATTGCAAACTGCATTTTATTTTGTTATACTTCAGTGGACAGAGTTTTCTGTCCAACTAAAGTCTCACTCAGGGTGCAAGCTATGTGTAATCCCTTGTTTTTCAATGTGGTATTGTGCTGGTGGGATTTTATGTATTCTCACCCACCAGATGTTCTTCGTCTTCCATTGCTGCAGTCCTTACTATTGGGTATAGTCCGCATCCAGTCGGCCCGAATACCAGAGTATAAGGCTGACGTCGGTCATGGCGCATTAGACTGACGTCAGTACGTCAGGGTACTAATGCGCATGACTGGCGTCATATCCTCAGTCTTTTTTGCCGCGTGGTCCGATGCAGAAGCAGTTTTGCGAGTGCAGGTTGGCGTTCTGAGATATTTCCGAAACCGGAGTTTCAGACCGAATCAGAGTTGGCTAAGTACCCCGTTGGGGAACATTTTTGTTTTTTCTTGCCTCAATATTCAACCGGATGTCAGAAAAAGTGAATAACTGTATTTCTTGTGGGAAACAGATACCGCATAAGGATTTCCATACTTTGTGTATACCTTGTTTAGGGCCTGAGCACGACGTTGTTGGTTGCCGCTCTTGTGCTAGGTTTAACAAACGCACTATTAAGAGGAGGTTAGACTGTGCCAGGTTAGTGTTTGGGAAACGTTGCAATTATAAAATGCCGCCGGATGCTCCGGCGCCGCTTCCCAAGAAGCGCAAGGACAAAACAGCAAAGCCTAGGGTTGAAGAACCGCAGTCCCGGACGTCGGTTCTTTAGGAGGCTCAGTGGAGCCAGAGGTTTTGCCAGGAGTTTCTATGGAGTCTACGGCAGAAACTTTACTGTTACAGGATGCCCCATCTCAGGAGGCAGGCCAGGCTGAGGGGGCTTCTCAGGTACCTATTCTTCCCTCTCTTCCCACAGTAGTTAGAGCCTCTCCTTCTGTTGCTAAAGCTTCTTTTAGGGTAGGCCAATTTCAGCTTCAGTGGGGCTTCTCCTAGCTTTCGGGTTCTGTACCTAAGAAACATATGCTTAAAATGGCAGAAGATTTGATTACTATGATTAGAGGTTCTATGGGCCCTCCTGATAAGAGGCCTAGGGTGGAACCGGAGTTTGCCAGTTTTGAACAGGGTTCAGAGGCTTCTGAGTCTTCTGCGGATGATTTGCAGGAGTATCCTCCTTATTCTGATTCTGATGTGGATGATGCCACTCCTTCGGCTTCTCCTCCTGAGGATTTTTCATTTTCAGAGACTCTGCATTCCATGAGGGAGCACTTTAAATGGGAAGGCCAGGATTACTCTGATTCCAGAAAGAGGCTTAGGGAATTCTTGTTTTTACCCCAGCATAGGCCCTTAGCTATACCTCCTGTATTGACTGTGGTGGAGGATGTTTTTGCAGAGGCTTCTCTGAACCCTGATTCTTTGCCTCCTGCTCCTGTTAAACCTGATAGGTATTATAGGGTGCCCGAAGCTCATAAGTATTTGTTTAAGAGTCCTAGGGCGGACCCAGAAACTGTTTCTCAGGGGCCTAAAGGTGTTAAAGCCTCTGTGGTTAGAAATCCTGTTCCCACTGACAAAGAGGCGAGGGCTTTGGATAGGTGGGGTAAGAAACTGTATACTTCTTCCACTCTAGCCATGAGAGCATTGAATTGTCAGTTTCACATGCTGAAATATCAAAATTATCTCCTTTCTCAATTGAAGTCTAAGGTGGATGCTTTGGCGGAAGGTATTGAGTGTAAAGAATTGCTGGATTTGGTTTATGTGTCTGAACAAGTGGGCAAGCATTCTTTGCAATGTGGCTTTGATGCTGTGCAGGCCTCCTCGAGGGTGGCTGCCACTAGTTCTGTTCTTCGCAGGCATGCCTGGTTGAGGGATCAGAATTTGGCTGAGCATGTTAAGACAAGGATTTTGGATGCACCTTTACAGTCTGATGTGTTGTTTGGTTCGCCTGTGGAAGCAGTTTTAAAGAAAATGGAGGACAAAGCTAAGTCTATGCAAACTGTTAAGGATTTTTGCAGGTACAGCCACCGAAGTTTAGTAGAAATTGGCCTGCCAAGGGGTGGACATATCCTGCTTATGACTCCCAGTCTAGGGGTAGGTCTAGACGTGGTAGGGGCAGGGCTCACGGTTCTTTTAGGTCTAGAACAGGGAGTTCACCTGCTCGGACTTCTGGTGAGGGCAGGGGTCAGTCCTTTCGTAAGCAGACCCAATGACCTGCCTTTTCAGCTGCCAGTAGATTCTCGTCTGGCAGCTCCTTTGGGAGGACGACTGTCTCTTTTCAAAGAAAATTGGGATTTAATTACTCAAGACAGATGGGTGTTGGACATTATTCACCACGGTTACAGGTTTTATTTCCATACCATGCCCCCTTTCAAAGGCATGCCAGACGTTCCTCCTCCACAAAGAAAAGAGGCTCACAAGCAAGTTTCTCAGTTACTCCAAATGGGGGCCATTCAGCCAGTCCCTGTATCGGAAAGGGGCCTAGGATTTTATTCCCGCATGTTCCTAGTACCAAAGAAGGGGAACACGTGGAGACCAATTTTGGATTTGTCTCTCCTCAACACTTATCTGGACATTCCCAAGTTCAAGATGTTGACGTTACAACAGCTTTTACCTCTGCTGGGCAAAGATCACTGGATGGTAACTTTAGATCTCAAGGAAGCTTACCTTCATGTGCCTATCAGGCTAAGTTGCAGGAAGTATCTGCGGTTTCGAGCTGGAGATTCTCATTATCAGTTCTCTGCATTGCCCTTTGGCTTATCTACTGCCCAGAGTATTCACAAAGGTTCTGGCTCCAGTGATAGCTTACTTCAGGCTACAAGGAATTCAACTCTATCCTTACTTAGACGACTGCCTGATTCTGGCTCAAGAAAAGGAAGATCTTCTACAGCATCTGGAATATGTTATAGCAGTGCTAAGATGCCTAGGGTATTCTGTGAACGAAATAAAGTCCAGTCTAGTACCCTCTCAAGACATGTGCTTTCTGGGTGTGAGACTGAATACAGCAGCCCAGATGGCCTTTTTAACCCCGGACAAACAAATGAGTCTATCACTTTACTTCCATCAACTATCTCATCAGTCCGTGCTGACTGCAGGGACAGTCCTTCAAGCATTAGGGTTCATGGCATCTTGTATTCTGGTGCTTCCCAATGCCAAACTGCATATGAGGAAGTTACAATGGTATCTCAAAAATGTATGGACACAGCACTGCCAGGATTTAGACACTGTCATTCCCATAATACCTTGCCTTCAAAGAGAATTTTTGTGGTGGGCTCAGGAATGTCACCTAAACAAGGGACTCTCTGTGACCCGCCGAGAGGCGAGTCAGATTTTAACGACAGATGCCTCGGACATTGCTTGGGGAGCTCATCTAAATGGAAGGTGGATACAAGACAAGTGGCCTGCCAGACTACAGCATCTACATATCAACATGAAGGAGATGTTAGCAGTCCAGTTCGCTTTACTGGCTTTCAAGGAGTTACTTCTTCCAGGACAGGTGTTGATTCTAACAGACAACACAACTGTCATGTGGTACATCAACAAGCAAGGGGGAACACATTCTTATCCTCTATGCAGGCAAGCAATGATTTTATGGGAGACTGCGCTAAGCTTGCAACTAACTCTTCAGGCAAGGTTTCTGCCAGGAGCACAGAACTCCTTAGCAGATGTGTTAAGCAGACAAATCATGGATCCCCACGAGTGGAAACTGGATCTTCATGTATTTCAGACATTGACAGTGTCATGGGGAACTCCAGACATAGATCTGTTCGCTTCTCCACTAAACCACCAGCTGCCAAAGTATTGCACAAAGGGGTTTCATCACACAGCTTGGAAAGTGGATGCTCTGTCCTTCAGTTGGGAAAATCTTCATGTGTATGCCTTTCCACCTCTGCCTCTTCTTCCAAAGGTACTATTAAAGGTCAGACAAGACAGGCCGAGGATGATTTTGATAGCTCCAGATTGGCCTCGCAACACTGGTACCCACTATTACGGAGTCTGGTAAAGAAGCCTCCATGGCCTTTACCTCTGATTCCTCATCTGTTATCTCAGAAGGACGGTCATCTGCTCAGTGTCAAGCTTCACTCTCTTCATCTAACAGCCTGGCATATTCTGTGTTGAAACACACAAGGTCTCAACTTCCTCAACAGGTTTTAAATGTGCTTATGGAAGCTAGACGACCTAGTACAAGGAGAGTGTACGCAGCAAAATGGAAGAGATTTTTATTTTGGAGTACAGCAAAGAATTTGGAGATTTCTGAGCCTAATTTGAGTGTGGTTCTTCAATATCTTACCGAGTTATTGGACAAAGGGTTGTCTTTCTCTTCTATTAAGATTCATGCTGCAGCAATTTCAGCTCACTATGATTGTGACCCACCTTTGTTTTCATCCTTTGTTCAAGCAGTTTCTTAGAGGGGCAAAGAATATAAGACCCCCACGAGAGCTCCTACTCCTGCTTGGGATCTCAATTTTGTGTTGGAAAACTTACTCTACAACCTTTTGAGCCTGCGGCTACTGCTGAATTGAAATATTTGTCATGGAAGACTGCTTTTTTGTTGGCTATTACTTCTGCAAGAAGGGTGTCTGAGTTGCAGGCCCTTATGGCAGTCGAGCCCTTTTTGATTTTCCATAAGGATAGGGTATCATTATGTACTAATCCTTCCTTTATGCCTAAGGTGGTTTCTAGTGTGGCTTTAAACCAGACTATTCATTTGCCTACTTTTTATGCAGACCCCCAAAATAAAGGGGAAAAGATTTTGCATACTTTAGATGTACACAGGCAATTGCGTTATTACTTAAGCAGGACTAAGGATTTTAGGCTGTCTCAGCAGTTGTTTGTTTCTTTTGCTTTGAGTTCGCAGGGCAAGCCTGTGTCAAAACAAACTATTTCTAGGTGGATTGGCTTTTGCATTGCATTTTGTTATTCCCATCATGGCAAGGAGGTTCCAGCTGGGATTAGGCCTCATTCCACTAGGGCTACTGCCACTTCAACAGCATTTCTACGGGGGGTGGCAACTAAGGATATTTTGGAAGCAGCTACTTGGAGTTCAGTGCATACTTTCTCTAAGCATTATCACCTTCCTATCTACTCTAAGTCTAGGGCTGGTTTTGCCACAGCTGTTTTGCAAGGCATGATGTCAGCTCCTGCTTCTTTATGATTTGCCAGCCTCCCTTACCTCTGCTTTGGGATTCTACCCAATAGTAAGGACTGCAGCAATGGAAGACGAAGAACATAGTACAGTTTTGTACCTACCATAAATGTAGATGTTCGAGGATTCCATTGCTGCAGTCCAATTTACCCTCCCTCCTTCCCCTCTGTGTTTGGGGTGGTAGTGTAGGTGAGTTTACCTGCTTATATTGTTGTATATATTGTTCATGTTTTAGTGCGGGTGTTTTGGGCCTTGTCTTTTTAGGGTCTTCTGACATCTGGGGCAAGAAAAGACTGAGGATATGACGCCGGTCATGCGCATTAGTACCCTGACGTACTGACGTCAGTCTAATGCGCCATGACCGACGTCAGCCTTATACTCTGGTATTCGGGCCGACTGGATGCGGACTATACCCAATAGTAAGGACTGCAGCAATGGAATCCTCGAACATCTACATTTATGGTAGGTACAAAACTGTACTTTTTCTGTTCTGTACCAGTTAATACAGATTCTTGGAAAGTATATTGTATGGGAAGGTTTGATGGACTAGTATTTTGAATTTGTACAATACCTAGAGGGAACTGCTAATTTTCTAAGGTTTAAACATACAATACACGAGAGTGAAATTAACTTTTTGGATGTGAATTGAAGTAGAGGAGAAAATAATGAGATCATTAGTAACATTTACAGGAAGCCCACTGACAGTAATTCACTTAGACATTTCCATAGTGGGCATCCTTTCCACCAGATGAAGGGAGTAGTTAGCAGTCAGTTTGTCAGACTGTCAAGATTAATTTCTGATAATAACACTTAAGGAGGAATGTGTTATGTTGAAAACTTGATGAAGGAAGGAAATTACCCCTTAGATTTGGTAGTCTAATTACAAGAAGTAGTAATTAAATTGAGAGACCATCTGTGGTCCTGTTATAAAAGTGGGTTTAGTTAAATTGGATCGAGATTTAAGCACTAATAAGGGCTGTGTTAAGGAACACAAAAACATTTATTAATGCATTAGTTTTACAATTACAGTCCTGATAAAGACCATCAGGGGCATTGTTAGTAAACACTGGAAAGTATTTGACTGCTTGTGTTTGTAACATCTGCCAATTTTGTATAAAAAAAAGAAAGGCAAATATTAAAAAAAATGCCCTGAGTATCCCCTTGGTCAGGCACAAAGGGAGAATAATGGCCACCAAAAGATGTGGGTGTTATACCCAGTTCCAATTTACTGATGTATTCAAAAAAGGGGTTCTAACTTTCTGAAATCAAGGGGGGATGGTTCAAGCTGTTTAGCTTTCCAGTTATGATGCATGTAATGTATTTTTTATTGGCAAGACTGAGAAAGCTTTGTGAAAAAGGACATACCAGCAGGTGCTCAGCATAAGTAGAAAAGATGATGGAAGTGCACTTGCAGGACACTCATATATGTACTGGATGTAAAAGATTTTATTTATGATAATTACATTGCTGCGGTAGCGTTGTCGCCTCACAGCAAGACGTTGTCCCGTTTGATTCTCAGCTATAGTGTCTTATGTGGAGATATGCGTGAATGGGCATACCTTCGTTGAAGGTTGTGCGTTAGGGCCGGCAACTCAGCACGTAAAAATCAACTGCCAATCATTGGCGGACCAGAGTTTCGCTGTGGCGACCCCATAACCGGGAAAAGCCGAAAGACACAATAACAACAGGTTTTTCATAACTTTGTTTCAATTTCTTTGGCTTTTACTTTGCCCCATTTCATATCCTGTATGTTTTAAACTTCTTTCTTTTACTTCTATTCATTTAGCATCTTTATAAGTACTTTTCCAGAATATGTCTATTTCTTCTTTTTTGGTGGTCTTTCAGTTCTTTTTACCTTTTTTCCCCAATTCTCTATAAAACTTTTTTGGGTCATCAAAAAATTGCTTATTTTGTACTTTTACTTGATATTTGTTTGTGTATCTTCTAAGTTTTTCCGCCTGTGCTGAGATTTTTTAGTTATTTGTGATAGTAAAATTAGAACACACTTTCGGAACCCCGAATGAAACTCTGAAACAACCAAAAAGTTAGCGACTGTTGAAAAATAGAAAGAAGCTGCAAAGCCAGATGAATTTTTAGCGCTTTCTTTCACTTTATTGTCAACGTGAACTTCCTCAGAAAACCAGGATGCCTCCCAACATCCTGGTTTTATAGTCATAGACAGGAAATGATGTACATCCCAAATGACAATAATGACATATTTTTTTAAAAATTATATAAATATAATATAAGAAATTCTTTAGATGTATAATCTGATGTAACATTATACATCATTACAAAAAAGATGGTTACTTCTGAATAAAAATCAATCTATATTAACCAAATGTCAAAACTTTTAAAATGGACAATGACAAACCTATGTTCATTACTTAAAAATATATACCCCTATTGACTGAAATAGTAGTGACAACAACAACAACAACTCAGCCCGATGTTACATCGTACTTATAAGACCATGATAATTTGATATCAAAAAATCAGAAGTGTTAATAACAGTCTTAGTGGTGACTTATGATGATCTCATGGAAACATTTCCACTGATGTTTACTCCAGAAATAAACCCAATTCAACAAATATCACCAGATATCTCTCACAATGAGTTATTCACTCTCATTTGCATTCAAGTCCAAACACCGTTGAATCGTCTGTGACTAATAGAATGCAATAAAATCAAATAAAATAGAGGAAGTGTGGACCTACAGCAGATGACACAAATGAACAAATTTGTGACACTCATTTAATAATGACTCCTGTGACAAAGTTGTTGGAAATGGAGGAAAACCCACTAATGAATAGATAACGTGGACTAAAAATTTATCTCTGACTGCAATAAAGATATCTAATACTCAAATGAAAATGTCTTGTAACTAGAGTGAAACTAATGAAAATGCATGTACACACATGTACGCATATACATGCATATACATATGCATATACATATAATTCATCTGGCTTTGCAGCTTCTTTCTATTTTTCAACAGTCGCTAACTTTTTGGTTGTTTCAGAGTTTCGTTCGGGGTTCCGAAAGTGTGTTCTAATTTTGGTTTTGTTGGTAAAGTGACTGGTTGGGAAATTTGAAGGATGGCCACGGAAGTCACCTCCCAGGATCCTTTGTTAGACGTTTCTATCCACTCTACGCCAGGCGTAGACATACGGGTTATGGATCGAGTTATTCGAGCTGAAGAGCTAAAGGAGTGTAAGATGCCTGAACACGATCTTGTTCAAACTATCACGGAGATAGTTTTGGGTTGCTTGAGTAAAAAATCTTCAAGTGACAACAAGCACTTTACCGCAGCTATGAACATCGTAAGAGCTACGGGTTCGAGTCCAGGGGCAACAAGAAATGATGACCTCATTGATAACATCATTTCGTCTAATCACGCCGAAACGGAAGTGTGTATGGATGAGATGGAGCAAGCTGGCAACGTTTTGGGGTTGGTTATGAACGAACAAGCCAATCCGTTTACAGATATAAGGTGTCCAACTACTTTGATTACTTCTACATCAGTAAGTAATTTTACCAATAATACAGTACAGAATTGCAAAAAGTTAATTTTCGAACTTGAAAGACTGGTTTCAAGGCATACTATTTTACGCCTTGAGACTCAATATTTAGGTGAATGTATTTCACGTGGTGTGGTACCTAAAGGTCTCAGGACTGCTAAATTTCCTAATTGTGTCAGTCCTGGTGACGAACTTTGTTTGGCAATAACAAAGCTTTACAATGATGCTGGTATTTCAATGATGCGCATACTAGTAGCACATTATGAGGGAGAAATAAAAGATTTAATGGTGAAAATCAAGACTGTAGACTGTGATATCAAAAATCACAGTAGTTTTTCACAATTGACATCCTTGTATAATGGTATTGAAGCAAAGACCAACAGGCTTCGAGCTACCATTATTGCAAGGAAGCAAAACAAACTACGAAGGGATTTAGCGGCCTACGAAGCAAATGAGGCCTACATTTGTTCTTATAGCGATAGTAAAGGTATGGACAACAACCCCAATAGGGAGACTGTAACTGTCATCAATTCAGTAGACAAAGACTCAATTTCAAACAACAATCATGGTGTCCACCCAAGCGCTTCAGACACAAATGTTTCATCTGAAGTTGGGCAAAATAAGAAGACAAACACTGATAGACATGTGACAGATAACAACAATGATGTCCAAGTTAATAATGAAGTGTTTGCTTCTACTAGTTTCGCCGAGGTGATGAATTCTACAAATAACAACAGGGGTGTCCCTTTTCATCAACTAAGGACACAACCAAAGAGGACTACCAAGTGGTTCAATACCACTCAGTACAAGGCAAAACCCAAAGGGAAAAACAAAAAGAAGTGGTGAATTCACCACCCCAGGTCAACGATTATAGTATCAATGTGGTCAACTTGAGTGATCATATCATGACTGAGGCTTGTGTAAATGTTTTAAAGAAGGGTTGTAACTTCATTCCGGCCAACAAGATAAAGATAGGAAGTTTGTTGGTCGACTTCAGATTATACATGCGTAAATTAAATCTGAAGTACATCTTACATGATGTGGCAGTTAACAACTTAGATAATGATAAAAAGTTAAGGCGACCTAGTACTTTTAATCCTGCCTTGGTAAACACGTTGCAAGTTTTTCAAAAAACCTGTGAAAGGGAGTTTAGGAACATGGGTAATAATGATACTGTTGACAATTTAAGTCATCTAGAACGTGAAGCTTTGTCTAGTTTATCTCTTGCCTCTGATATTAGGGTCATGAGAGCAGACAAAGGGGGCAAATTAGTAGTGATGAATAGTAGAGATTATGTGGAACATATAATGGTTTTGTTGAATGACAGAACAAACTATCAAAGTGTAAACATTGATTTTGTGTTGAAAAGTTACAGAAAGATAGACACTTATCTGTTTGACATGTTATGTCAAAAAGAATTGGACAATTTGGACTACGAATTTTTATCGGTAGAACATCCAAAATTGGGCAGTTTTTTCGGCATTCCGAAACTACACATTGACAAAGAAAAGCTAAGTTTCAGGCCTATAGTGTCAGCCAAACATTCTAAAACAGAGAGAATTTCAGTGTGGTTAGATAACATTTTAAATCAGGTAGCACAAAAAGCTGAGTTCTACATCAGGGACTCCTGGCATCTATTAGAGAGCCTTAGACGATCCAATTTTGATTGGAATGAGCTAAATTTTGCGAGTTTGGATGTAAAAAGCCTATACACTTGTATAGACCAGGAGTTGGGATTAGATCATTTGAGAAATTATCTGACACAAAATACTGAATTAAGTAGTTCCAAGATCAACACTATCTGTGCACTTATGGAGATAGTTTTAGGTAATAATTTTTTTGAATTCGACAACTGTATTTACAAACAAATTTCCGGTGTAGCGATGGGGGCCAGGGTCGCTCCGGCCTTTGCCAACATCGTTATGGCGGACTGGGAACAGGAACATCTTAAAAAACATCCACATTTCAGTAAAGCTAAGTTCTATGGCAGGTATATTGATGATTTGGTCTTTGTGTGGGATGGAGAAAAAGCTGAATTTGATAATATGGTTGAAGAATTGAATAAAACTACTAGCTTTTTGACATTCAAACACAGTGGGTATGGCAAGTTGATCAATTATTTGGACATCTGCCTTTACATAGATCTCACAAGGAATGTATTACAGAGCAAGGTGTATAGAAAGCCTTGCTTTACTAATCAGTACTTGCATAAAGACAGTTTGCACCCTATTCACATGAAAAGAAATGTCATCAAAGGGCAGATGATTAGGCTTAGTCGTTTAACATCTGACGACAACATTTACAAAGAAGAAATTTTACAGTTAAGGAATTTGCTTTTGGATAGAGGGTACAAGAAACACATGATAAAAAAGTTGGAGAATGAAGTAAAAATGCTTCGTCACGGGGTAGCTGAACCAATTTTGACAATCAATAGGAATGCCAACAGTGACGAAGTATTAATAGGGGTTACTAGAAAAATTGACAACATGATTGACAACTTTCAAACTGCATTTCCCCTTCCAATCTCCAACGAACTGTGGAATATAAGAAGCATTATAGAAAGAAATTGGTGCATCATAATAGGGAATAGAGAGTTAATGTCATGTATCGGTCTAAAACCAAGTTTTACATATAAAAATGTAACTAATATAAAAAGCATTCTAGAAATTGAACATGGCACTAACATAGAACTCATTAGGGAGACTAGCAGAAAGAAGGGAACATTTGCGTGCCAAAATTGTAGACCGTGCCGATTCATCAGCAATACTTCTTTTGTGACACTCAAACATATAAATAAGACTTTTTGGGCAAGCAAGTATCACAATTGTAATAGTGAATATGTAGTCTATTTGGCTACATGTTTGACCTGTGAAAAGTATTACGTAGGGAAAACCAAAAGGATGTTAAAACGCAGGATTTACGAGCATAGTCTAGCCATAAAAAACAAAGATAAAAACAATTCATTGGCTAGACATTCATTAGAATGTTTAGATTTCAAAAAATTTGAGTTTTTTGTCTTGGATTACGTAGAGAAAAGTTTATTAAAGGGAGACTTGAACAACAGGTTAGAGCAAAAAGAGTCTTTGTGGCAGTTGTGTCTAGGAGCAGATGAATCTCCAGGTCTTAATGACTCGATAAACATCAAGTGTTTTTTATCACACAGATAAATCGACACAACATTTCATTACACCAGCCCAACATCAGTACATAAAGGTACAGTCACAAGACAGTGATCATGTGTTTAGAGGTTTGGTAGGGTGAGTCTTTGTTGTGTATGTTTGAGTTTTAGATAAAATCTGGACAATTTTTTCATGCACACATAGACATATAGATATGTACAAGAAGTGAATATATGTCCACATTTATGTATGTGAAGACTTACAAACATGTCTATTGATATAAACATGTGTGTGGGCATTTATACCTAAGGGACATTTTTGTCATGACCTTTTTATATATGTGTATATATGTATATATATATATATATATATATATATATGTGTGTATATATATGTATATGCATATGTATATGCATGTATATGCGTACATGTGTGTACATGCATTTTCATTAGTTTCACTCTAGTTACAAGACATTTTCATTTGAGTATTAGATATCTTTATTGCAGTCAGAGATAAATTTTTAGTCCACGTTATCTATTCATTAGTGGGTTTTCCTCCATTTCCAACAACTTTGTCGCAGGAGTCATTATTAAATGAGTGTCACAAATTTGTTCATTTGTGTCATCTGCTGTAGGTCCACACTTCCTCTATTTTATTTGATTTTATTGCATTCTATTAGTCACAGACGATTCAACGGTGTTTGGACTTGAATGCAAATGAGAGTGAATAACTCATTGTGAGAGATATCTGGTGATTTTTGTTGAATTGGGTTTATTTCTGGAGTAAACATCAGTGGAAATGTTTCCATGAGATCATCATAAGTCACCACTAAGACTGTTATTAACACTTCTGATTTTTTGATATCAAATTATCATGGTCTTATAAGTACGATGTAACATCGGGCTGAGTTGTTGTTGTTGTCACTACTATTTCAGTCAATAGGGGTATATATTTTTAAGTAATGAACATAGGTTTGTCATTGTCCATTTTAAAAGTTTTGACATTTGGTTAATATAGATTGATTTTTAATCAGAAGTAACCATCTTTTTTGTAATGATGTATAATGTTACATCAGATTATACATCTAAAGAATTTCTTATATTATATTTATATAATTTTTAAAAAAATATGTCATTATTGTCATTTGGGATGTACATCATTTCCTGTCTATGACTATAAAACCAGGATGTTGGGAGGCATCCTGGTTTTCTGAGGAAGTTCACGTTGACAATAAAGTGAAAGAAAGCGCAAAAAATTCATCTGGCTTTGCAGCTTCTTTCTATTTTTCAACAGTCGCTAACTTTTTGGTTATTTGTGATAGTGCATGATAGATCCTGATCTGTTCTAATACTGCACATTGCTTTTATCACGTCTCTCTTTCCAAGTATTTTTGTTGATTCCCTCTTCTGTACTCTTTTAATAGTCACTTGTCTTAATTGCTTTATAGTTTTTCCTATTCGATACTTCCATAATGGTATTTGATTCCCCCCTTCCTTTCTCTCACTACCTTGGGTCTTGTGGTAGAACTTTCAGTTATTAATTTAGCTGCACAGTAATATATTCTGTTTACTTCTATTATATTGCATGGATCTCTACGAACAGTCCTAATTACTGTATTCATTTGTTGCATCAGACTTCTGACATTTGGGTTTTATTGACCTTCTGCAGTCTCTCTCATGGATCTTAATATGTCTATCTCTATTAAATCAAGCAACTCTTCTCTTAGCTCATTTTCTTCTACACTGAGGGCACATTTTTTGTTTTACATTTCCTGCGGGCATTCTATAGCACCTTCCTGTGGCACATTCTCTTCAGTTTCATCCTGTGCCATCCATTGCTCTGTCATATGGGAAATCAGTGGTCTATCAGTCCTCAACATCGATTGAGTCAGAGTTTGTACAGTTTCCTGTTACTTCCCTTGCTGTCAAACTTCCAGTGAACATTTATACTGGTTTCCTGTGGAAGGCTCCAAAATATCTTCATATGGCACCTGACCTATTGCTTCCTGTTCCACTGGTTTCTCCTTAATTTGGAAGTCCATTGTTCTATCCTGTCGTGGTGCTTTCTGAATTACATTTTCTACACTGAATCCTTCACTTCTCAGGTACTCCATAACCTCAGTTTCGATTTCTTTAACTTCTCCATTACTAATCTCCTTTTCTACTTTTCCTTATTTCTTGTATGGTAAAGTTTTCCATGTCTGGATTCCCCACTGCTCTTTTTGTATTGATTAATTTTGCTTTCTCATTTGCATATATATTACACCATATTAAATCTCTTTCTTTCCCATGTCCATATTTCTTCAGATGTCTCCTGATCTTCGTGTTTCTCCTTACTTTGGGGACTCTCTCCATCATGCTGTGATGTAATCTGTATTAGACCTTCTACACCAAATCCTTCACTTCGCAGGCACTGCATAACTTCAACTTCTATTTTTTAACGTCTGCTTTACTAACCTTTACTACATTCCCTCAATGTGATTTTTTTTTTATTGTGAAATTTTCCATCTCTGGATGCCTTTGCCTGTATTTCTCTACGATTGTCTTTAGGGCTGCCTTCTTTATATTGATTAATTTTGCTTTCGTCTTTGCATATTGCACCATATCAAATCTCTCTCTCGTTCCCATGTCCATATTAATTTTTTATACTTCTCAAAAATCTCTAGGTTTTGTTTATATTTTCACACTTCCTCAGATACTACTTTTTCCAAACATATCGGAGTTTCTTGATGTATGTACTGTTTTTCATCAATATGTTGTTCATAGGTTCGTGGGGCGGCCACGGTGGTGCAGCGGTTAGCGTTGCCGCCTCACAGCAAGAGGTTCTTTGGTTCGATCCCTGGCTGGGGTGCCTTCTGTGCAGAAGTCTGCATGTCCTCCCTGTGGTCACGTGGGTTTCCTCTGGGTGCTCCGGTTTCCTCCCACATTCCAAAGACAATGCTGTAGGTGGATTGGACACTCTAAATTGGCCCTAGGTGTGAGTGCGTGTGGGTGCCTTCTGTGGAAGGTTGGGCGCTGGGCTTTCAACTCGGCACCCTAAAACTCCACTACCAATCATGAACGGACAGGTGATCTGCTGTGGCGACCCCTAACCCGGAAAAGCTGAAAGAAGTTGTTCATAGGTTTATGTTTACCAAACTAATGACAACAAGGCCCTTTTTAAGTTTAGTCATACATCCTAAATCATTGACAAGTTCTGATACCCTTGATAATGGGGTCTATATTAAATTAGTGAAAGCTCACTTCATTGAATGGCATTTCATTGGTTTTAATGAACACAAAGTTTTATATTAAGTTTCTGACAGTTTTTCTTGTGGAAGTATTTTTCTTTCCTCTGATTTTTCTGTCTTTTTGTATATCTTGTGTCTAGAAATTCTGGGCTTTTTGTGTAATAGTAACAATACATAATTTCTTTATTATCCTCAATAGTCCACTCTATCATCTTTATGGCTCTACTTGGGCCAATCAGTTTTTGTGATTTTTATGAACTGTTACTTCTTTCTACAAGGGTGGTGGGGGCTTCCTCCCCCTGGGCCTAGCCTGGCCCCATTGTAGAAATATTTCCATATTTTGAGGATTCTATGCTGTTATTTTTTCCAGTCCTGGTAACTGTGCGCCTACCAGGACTGGGCACTTTTTTATACTGGGTCTTGTGCACCCAGCTGTTTTTTTAATTTTTAACCTACTTCTGTCCATGATATATGCTATATAAATTCAGTCTATATATATCAGTGTCATCTTGGTAATATTTTATGAAAAACAGGGTCCACCTCGTGAGGGTACTCAGTAAGACTTGAGGATGAATTCAGTTTCAGCAATACTACTCTCCTTTGCTTGTTTACTTATCTCTCCATTCTGTTTTTTTTTTGTTTGTTTTTTTTTTTTAATTTCTCCAAATCTTTTGGGTTTCTAATACTGTGATGGGAATGGACCCCATTCCTAAATCAAAGTACAATTAAAGTTCATGAAATTAGAATTGTTTCAGTCTTTGATGTCCGCCAAATGCTCCCACTAATGACTCCTGTAATTCGTACGGGGTTACATGGATTGATAACATATCTAAATACAATTGCAGATTCTTTTTTTATAAGATCCGTTATTCCATCTACTATTCGAACTGTCTGGGTGTCTTTCTTCCACATTGCTGTCGTTTCTGCCTGCAGATCCTGATATTTTATGATTTTTTGTCTCTCTGTAATGCAAGACACTGTAGTCACTGGGTGTAGCAATTTCATTGATCAGTGCTACTTTTGTCTTCTTTCCTTGGACCACTGTATCCAGTTTTCTAGCATCAATCTTTTAAACTTTTGGTAGTGGGTGATCCCATGTGATGAAATCTTCATTTTTTTACGATGCTTTTGTGGCTCATGTTTCCAGTGTTTTTTAGCCACTTCAATACCACGTTTGCACAACCCCCAGTGCAACAGTCTTGCCACATTATTTTGCCTTTCAATATACAGTCGTTCTGCCATTAATATGTCGCAACCAGCAACGAAGTGCGTTTCCAATTTGATTTTACAAAACCTACAGTTGTCCTTTTCTCCCACATGTTCAATGGATTTTGTAAACCAGCGTGTACGTAGCTCACTATCTTGGGCTGCCAAAATTAACCTTTCATCTCTTGGTTTGAATATGCATCTCCTTAACCATTCTTGAGTGCGTTCCTGATCAACATGAGGTTCTTCCAGAAGTTTTCTATACTTGGAACTATATTTATGCTTTTTCCACATTTCTTGCCTTCTCATCTGGTCCTTCACCTTATATTTTTTCTTTTGTTTTTTGGCACATTCAGTTGCTGCCTGATTTTTACGTACTTCTGGTTTGATTTCCATTCCTGCTTCATGCCGATACGCTTTTGCTAGATTAAGCAGAGAAGTCATCTTAAATTTATTCTCCTCATGTTTCAAAACTTTCACTACATTTGGGTCTTGTGAGGTCAGCAGATTGTGTGGAGTCCCACAATTGCAGTTCTATACATGTAATCAATTTCAAGGAGGCCCATCCCTCCTTCGGAATGGGGAGTATATAATCTTGGTATACACTGATTTTTATAAATCATTTGGTGAGCATGAAGCATCCTTCTTGTTTTCCTAATTTATCCAACACATTTTGGGACTAGTCAGTCGCTCCAAAACTATAAGTTAGGACAGGAAGAATAACTGGTTTATAACGTGGATTTTTTTCCTAGATGTCAGTGCTGTTTTCAGGATTGTCTTCTCAACTATTCCTTACTAAGTTTTATTCGCATTTGTTCATGTTTTATTGCTGATCCTTCATCATTTCCCAAATATTTATACACTCCCTCTTGCTCAAGTTATTTTATTTCACATTCGTGTCCCAAACTGATGTTTTCCTGGTTGTATACATTGGGAGATGATCACAGAGAGTGCGACATTGTACTTGTGATGGTTTATTTGCTATTATCTGATACTAAAATCTAGTCTAATAAGGAATTTGATTTCTTGCTGTAATGTGTGATGCAGTTAGTTATGAAAGCATGTAAGTTCATGTTAGACGGATGGGATTTAGATGTTATGTCTAAGCAACTAACATTCACATCACCTAGCAGTATTTTTTCTTGTGTAATTGTTACATATGTCCAAGGTAGGATATCTTCCAATTTAACTGTATTGTCACCAGGATTGATGTTAAGGACAGTAATACATATTTATAACTGTTTATTTTCAGGGAAGTAATAAGAATCTCTGCTGAACTGAATTTTGGTATTGATTTGTTGTAAGAGGAAATAGTTTTTTGTTGGGAAATGTTAAAGCAATACCACTACATTTCCTCTTTATACAGTTAATGCAGATAAAATTATAGCTGGGAGGTGTAGTATCAGAGTTGTTTATGCTTGGTTTAAGACACGTTTCAGTTACAACAAGAATATGAGGCTTATGTTGAGTAATCCAGCTCTGTAGTTCAGCAGTTTTATTTCTTGTGCTTCTAGCATTGTTGGTAGCAGTTGGATTACTGCAGATGGGGGTTGAGCGTTGTGGGGTTTAGTGTGTGGAAGAGAATCTTCATTGTAATAGGTGTGGCCAGGATTAGGGGGAATGTCTATCTAGAAGGATTATAGCATGTTAGGGAATTATTGATACTTTTTTTTTTGAGAGTATTTTCCACTTATTTTTGTTTTGGTTTGAGTTAGAAAGGACGTGGTCTGTATTTAGGGTGAAGGGGTGTCATTAAATAGGTTTGTTGCTATGTGTGAAGAGTTTATAAAGGTGTATAAATAGGTGGTTGGGACAGAGATGGAGAGATTTTGAGAGCTATCATAGTCTTGGTAGTCGGAGAGGTGAATGTGGCCCGGTAGAAGGACAAGAACTGAGGATAAGCTGAGGAATAGAATGATGAAGTAAAGAGATCTGTATTTTATTGATGGCAGGTAGTGAAGTAGAGATCAAGAAGGAAAAAGAAGTTGCAGGGCAGTAGGATATTTAGTGGTGGTGGAGTATGAAGGCTGATAGATGTAGGTAGGTAGGAGAGAAATGTCTTTTATGAAGGAATAGAGTTAAGTTGTCCTGGCATCTTCTCTTGAAATAGGACTTAAAAGGCTAGAGGATGAGGATTTAATTAAAATAGGAATAAGTGAGGGTTTACTTGGGAAAAGTAAAAGATACAATGTACACTTGATTGGTACTGTTAGGAAGGGGTTTGAGTATGAATAAATATATTTCAGATCAGAATGGGAGGGAGAAAGGTAGTTTGGAATGGTGCTAAAAGATTAAATGGAAGTTGGGAATTAAGTAAAAAGAAACATGAATATATGATGGTAATAAGGTTGTTTGGGGAGGTTTAGGGAGTAAGATTCACAACTGAAATTTGTATGTGGGACTTATGATAGTAGAGTAAGAGGGAAGTGGATAGGAATTGGAGGGTGGGGAAGTGAAGGGAAACAGTGTGTAGCAGGCTCCCACCTTCAGGTCAAATTACAGCAGAGTAATCAGTTTAGAGCCAGTACAGAGCATAGAGCTAAATGAGGAATTAAACCCGCACATAAGGCAGCTGTTTAATCTCAGCCTTACCACAGGATACGTGCCCAAGGAGTGGCGTACGGCAACTGTGGTCCCACTCCACAAAGGTGGCCCACGGACCCTGGTAATTACCGCCCCATAAGCTTAACAAGTCTAGTCTGCAAAGCTATGGAGAGGATCATAATGGAGCTCATAAACAAAGATATAGGGGACTTGCAGACATTGGACCCGACCCAGTTTGGCTTTGTCAAGGGAAGATCATGCCTTTTGAACTTGGTCGACTTCTTCGAAATAGTCACCAAGGCCATTGATGAGGGAAAGGCAGTCCATACAGCCTACCTTGACCTTGCAAAGGCTTTCAACAGTACCCCACTGGTATTGTAGAAAACTTACCAGCTTAAATGTAAACCCATATGTCACAAGATGGGTTGCAAACTGGCTTAAGGACAGAACCCACAGGGTTAGAGTTGCTGGCGCTGTGTCAGACTCCAAGCCGGTCACAAGTGGTGTCCCACAGGGCTCGGTCCTTGGCCCCTATTGTTTGGCATCTACTTCTCAGAAGTACAGGCCAACATGGGAGGACTTTGGCTGACAAAGTTTGCAGATGACTGCAAACTGGCCATAGTGGAAAGTGCATCGGACACGGATATCCTTCAGAAGGGACTCACGGAAACAGATAGCTGGTGCCAGAGCCATGGCCTGAAGTTAAACGCCAAAAATGTATAGTCATACCCTTCGGGAAAAACAAGGTAACCCCAAGCTACCATATAGGTGGCAATCCACTAAGCACAGAAGAGGTTATCAGGACCTGGGGACCCAGGTTGACAGTGGCCTTTCTTTTGTCACTCACATTGCTAAAGTGGTTAGAAAGACCTTCTACATTGCCCACCTGATCATGAAGGGATTCACATCCAGATCTAGTGAGGTCATTGTTCCCTGTACTCTTCACTTATCAGACCAATGATCGAGTACAATGCCCCATTCGGGATGTATCTCACCCGACATCTGCAGCAATTGGAGAGACCCCAAAAGTTCCTCACCAAAAGGATAAAGGGACTCCAAAATCTGTCATATGCTGCCAGATTGAAGAAACTCCAGCTCTATTCAGTCGCATACCGCCTGCTCAGAGGTGACATGTGCCTGACATACAAGGCCATGACCAACCCGGAATTAATGGACATGCTCCACCTCAAAAATCCAAATCCACCAAAACCACTAGAGCAAGCGACTTAAACCTTAGCACGGATATAAATAGGATGTGCTGGAGGGATAGATTTATCACTCAGAGACTCCCTATGCTGTGGAATAAAATCCCGGTCCATGTGAGGCAGAGCACCTCGCTGACTCTGTTCAAGAGAAATCTAGACCTGTGGATGGGAGATCGTAGGTTTACCCCGGGAATCATCTCTGGGTCACTGCTGGACAGAGGCACAACAAACTAATGGGCACAGTATTTTTTCATATAAGGGGTGGCGTAAGCCACAATAATTTGGGCTAGGCTTATAAATGCCTTAGGGCAGATAGCCTAGTATAAACCTATGAACCTATGAACCTATTTAATAGACACAAAGTAGGACAGGTTTTTGTTTTTCATTTTTTGAATGGAAAAGACTGGCATCGGGGGAGACTAAATGGCATTATACAGTGTAATCTATTGGTAAAGAGGATAGTGGTTGACTTAGTAAGTGGTCCTTACTGTGCAAGGACGACTACTTTGGAGGGAATGGGGATGTTACAGCCACTTTCTAGCACAGAGCAGGCACATATTTGACTGGTTGAAGTTAGTAAATTGCAAGGTTCTTCATGTTAATTTTAATTAGTGTACAGTGACAAAATTTTTAACGAAAACGTTTGGGAGTTTGGCCTTGTGGCAAAGCTCCTGTAGTGTCAGGGTCAGATGTAGTGACCCCAGGCTCTGAAAAGAAAGAAAAAATAAAGTACACCAAACTGTCATATTCTGTTCATAGGTAGGTACTAGGCTATTGCCCCAAGGGCCTAAGTGACCCTAGCCAACAAAGTTCCCTGGCTTACTCCAACCCAAGAAAGTTAATTTCCTATGCTTCTGTCGAGCAGAGCCACAGAAGTGATCCCCGGGGTGTATTTCCTATCCACTCCTGAAGATTTTTCTTCTGTTAATGAGGAACTTTGCTTGTCATAAGATGGGTAGCTTGTTCAAGTATGGGAAGTCTCTGGGACAGGAATCTATCCCTACAGCAAGTCATGTTTATTGTGGTGACAAGGTTTAGGTCTCTAGAGTGTGTAGCTCAGAGGGATTGGGATTTCTTTAGGTGTAGAATGTCCAACAGTCTGGGTTTGACATAGCTTTATATGTTAGGCAGAGATCACCTCAGAGTAGGCGATATGCTACAGAGTAAAGCTGGAGTTTTTTGAGACGATCAGTGTAGGGCATCTGTTTGAGGCCAGTAATCCTCTTTGTGAGGTACTTCTGTGGCCTTTCCAACTGCTGCAGATGTCTTGTGAGGTGCATTCCAAAAGGGGCATTGTGCTCTATAATGGGTCTAATGAGTGTTGAGTAGATGGGAACAATTATCTCTATTTTTCCTGGATGAGATCCCTTTTGTGATTAGGTGTGCCATGTAGAAGGATTTCGTGAGTACTGTGGCAATGTGTTTATCAAAGGAGAGACTACTGTCCACCTGAGTCCCAAGATCTCTTATCACACATTTGGGGTTAAGAAGACTGCCGCTTATGTGGTAGTTCATGGGTACAGAGTTTTTACCAAAGGGGATAACAATGCACTTTTTGGCATTGAGCTTGAGGTCATGGTTCTGACACCAGGCATCTGTTTCAGTGAGGCCCTTCTGTAGGATGTCCACATCATTTGGGGACTCGACTATAGCTCCTAGTTTGTAGTCATCTGTGAACTTCATTAGCCAGAGGCCTTCTGTGTTAGCGTGTACTTCAGAGAAGTAGATAAACAGGAGAGGTCCCAGGACTGATCCCTGTGGTACTCCACTTGTCACTGGTTTGAAGGCAGATTTGGAGTTTGCAACAGTCAGTGAGCCAGTTGGCAACCCATCGTGTGACGGGGATTTATACCTAGTTTAGTGAGTTTAGCTATAATGACAGAATGGGGGATGGTGTCGAAAGCCTTGGCGAGGTCAAGATAGGCTGTGTGAAGCACCTTACCCTTGTCTACGGCTTTGGTGACTGCCTCAAAGAAGTCGACCAGGCTCAGGAGGCATGATCTGCCTTTCACAAACCCGAACTGGGTGGGGTCCAGAGTTTGGAGGTTACCAAACCTATTGAGGAAATAAAATTAATACTTATAAGAAGAGATGGAGGAAGTAACAAAGTGAGTCAACGCAAGATAGTGTGGGGAAAGTATAAGAATAGAGAGATGGTAAGAAAGTTAACTGGAGGTATACTGACAGAAAACCACAAAAATACAGGGAATATATAGAGCTGTATAGAGCAAGTTATCATAACATAGCATTACACTGATAAGCACGATGTACAGCTGTCACTTAGTAAACATTCGTAGGATTAACCAGTATGTCAAAAAAATTTATATATACCAAAACACCATCAACTGACAGACAGTTGTTAAAGGGCACAGGCTCAATACATTAAGCCTATTTGATTTGAATGAAATTGGTATAAATACAGCACACTACCAAGGTCTTTTCATTGTTCTACAGTCTTTGAAAAAATAGAAATGTAATAATGTGACATACCTGCACTGTGACGGCAGGTAGTGCTTGTGTGGTGAGAGGTTAATTAGTACATTCTACTACAGTGACCCTCCCAACCTCAGGTCAGATTAGAACAGTGTGTAGTCAATTTATTTGACAGTACAAAGCGATTAGCAAATAGGCACAAAGTAAACAGGTTTTCTTTCGTTTCCTGAATGCAGAAACCAGACAGCAAGGGAGACTAAGTAACTGGCATTACAGTATAATCTATTGGTTGAGAAAGGACAGTGCCCAACTTAGTAAGTAGTCCTTCCAGAGTGCAAGGACTACTCCTTTGGCTTGGGGGAGGATGTGACAGCCACTTTCCAGCACTGGGCAGGCACTAGTTGAAATTAATACACAACAGGGTTCTTCATGTTCAGTTTGCTTACATGTTACACTGACAAAATTGTCACTGAAAACATTTGAGACCTGGGCCTTGTTGCAGAGCTCCTGCAGTATTGGGTTCTGATGCAGTGACCACAGGCTGGTGTACAGTGATAAAATTCTTAAAGAAAGTGTTTGGGAGTTGGGCCTTGTGGCAAAGCTCCTGGAGTATTGGGGTCAGATGTAGTAACCACAGGCTATTGTACAATGACAAAGTTGTACAAATTTGATTTTAAGTAAGGTAAGTATACATTTGTTAAATAAAACAGTATATGTGTGAAATCTTCATTTTTTTCCTTGTTTGTATGAAGCTTGTTTTTTCTCTATTTTGCTGGGCTATTAGATATAGAATCTAGCCATACTATCCTAGCGTCAGAAGATGCAACAGGATAAGCAGTGTCCACAAAACCAAGGTTCTTCAATTTGGCAATATTTACTTTGTTCATTCCTTGAACCTGGTCTTATTGAAACCTTCCCTGGGATTCATGAACCTTGCGCCAGGCGCACGCATAGCGTAGGCGTTATAACGCCAAATATGGACGCCAAGCGATTCAGGTACAATCCAATTCCACGTGCACTACCAGCATACGCCATATCTGCGCAGCCCCCGGCGTAGGTATGCTAATCACCCTATGTGCAGTGTGTCACCATGCAAATGAACGCATATAGCGATTCACGAAGTGGTGCAGGTGTAGCATAAGCCCACGGCAATGTAAACCAAAAAAAAAAACGGTTTACATTTTCCCAAACATAACATCGGAGTAATGGAAGAGTGTCAGACCCAGGTATCACACTGTTAACATATGCCAATGGCGAAATACACAGACAATGGCAAAAGAAAAGCTGCACAACACGTAAATAACAACTTAAATGGCATGTCCACAGTAACTCGCGTCAGAACCGCAGGACATGTGTGCGAAAGGTGCAACATAATGAAATAATATAAGAATGTTATAAAACAGCATCGTAATAGACATCAGGTTCACAGCATAATACACCATGGTATGCATGGAATGCCACAACCACGGTGCAAGGATTGCCAAGGACTCGCGGCAGTCTTTGGCGTGGTAACTATGAATTAGTAGTCAATGCAATGCAAATGAAGCAGATAATACTGAATCGCAAATGTCCTGCCGGAGTAAGGTTGTACCAAACGGCGCAGCGGTAAAACACCGAGGAGTGGCTCAGAGGGAATACATGACATCTGCAGAGAGGTGTGCCACCGTAGCAGTAAGCACATTGGAGCACAGCAAACGTGGGCTGTACATCGCAAATCAAAGCTGCAGGACCGGGCTGTGGGGTAATAGTTTAGCTGAGAGCACACAATGCGCGCAAAAGTGCATGTGTACGAGGATGACAACGTTCCCGGAACCTAGTAATGTGACGCACGCCCCGCAAACAATATCGGAAACAGGAAGGTGATATGAAGAATATAAGGAAATGCGGAAGAAGTGTAATTGGAGTACTAATGAGCAATCAACACTAATCAACCCACGAAAGCCAATCGACGGCAGCTGACAACTCTGCATGCAGAAACCTGCAAAACGGGATAGGGGAGGCATATGAATGCAAAGAAAGTAGGGGAGGTAGCAAATTGCAAAGATAGAAGACCTGACACAGCAGAGAAAAGCAGACTGGCAGCACAACGGCAGTAGCACACAAAACGCATGATATGCCATGTCCATGAAAGTACAAATGACAGTGCTCTGCAGGATGCATGCCAGAAAATGGTAGGTGCAACGTGCAGAAATAGTAAGAGAAGGTCGAAAGGTAATCCATGGCAGGCAAGAGTAATTCAACACCAAAGGCAACACCGTTGTAGTTCCATCGGTAAAACACGGGAGATAACCCTTAGATATGGCCGTACAAACACACCCTATGACATCATCGGTGTGCACAGCACAATAGTATAAAGTGTGAATGCACACAACACACAGCCGTGTATTCCCAAACACCGCACCATAGGTGTAAACACACGGGGAACTTTTAAAATGTACATGTTGGGTGCTGCCATAGCTGTGATCCATCAGCATGTGTTAGAGACAGACGGTGTTATGGAGGAGGATGCCGACAACCACCGCAGGCCTCTGAGGAGAAGGAGAGTGTTCAGACCAAGGGTAACCTACCAGGGGCCACATGACCTGGAGATAGTAGAGCGTTACAGGGTGGACAGGGACATGTTACAGCAAATAGTGGAGCTGTGCTGGCCACGCCTGAGAACAAGAAACAACAGAGGGGAACCCATCCCAGTGGACACAAAGGTATGTGTAAGCTTGCGAATACTGGCCACAGGTACCTTTCAAAGGCCAACTGGAGATATAATGGCCATCTCACAGGCATCAGCATCCAGGTTTCTACACCAGTTCCTGGATGCCATGTTACCACATGCCAATGAGCATATATACTTCCCCAGATCGCAGGAGGATTTGGCTAGCAATATGCGCCACTTCCACCGTGTGGCACAATACCCGGAGGTACTGGGTGCGATAGACTGTACGCACATACAAATTGTCACCACCTGGCGAGCAGGGTATACGCTACATAAACCGCAAGGGATTCCACTCCATCAATTGCCAGGTCGTGTGCAATGCCCAGGGCATTATCATGGATGTGTGTGCTGGCAGCCCTGGAAGTTACCACGACTCCCATATCTGGCATGCCTCACAGCTGTATCAGGTATTTGTCAGGGGGGACATCCCACAAGGCCATCTCGTGGGGGATGCTGACTATGCACCGGAGCCGTGGATGATGACTCCCATCAGAAATGCGCACACACACATGCAAGAACGCCATAATGAGGCACATGCACAAACCAGAATAATCATAGAGTGTGTGTTCGGGATGCTGAAATCACGGTTCCGGTGCTTGGATACATCTGGTGGAGCCTTGCAGTACTCTCCAGGCACATGTGCCCACATATTCATAGTATGTGCCATGCTACATAATATGATCCTGCGGAAGCAGCTGCTGCAGGGACATAATGGTGAAGGGCCACAAAGCCCACCACAATTGCCAAGGCCAGTCCAGGTACAGAGGGTTCCAGACCATGAACATACTGTGCCAGCCCCAGTAGGCAGACAGAGGCGTACCCAATATGCCTACGCCTTGGCAAAGAGGGAACGTATAGCACATACTCTGACAGCGTAGGCCCCATGGACTGACACCTCCCCACCTGCACACACAGTGAAATGGACGGCACATAAACATGACCACCTGTAAATTGTAATGTATGGGTGGCCTTATGTGTGACTCCAACATAGGCAGCCCCCAAACACTGTAAACCCAACAACCAGTGGAACATGTAACGCCAACACCTGAACAGTACGTGAGTCCTACAGCATATGGCGTTGCTGTGTGCCTGCCACGTTCGCCGCAAGATCTATACATACATATATATATATATATATATATATATATATATATATATATATATATATATATATATATATATGTATATATATATATATGTATATATATATATATATATATATATATATGTAGATAAATATGTACACATATACATATATATAATACAGATAAGAAAGGGAATTAGAGGGATATAAGGTGACTGAGATGTATCCAGCGATATCTGTAAATAGTATAGATAGTGCAACGACAATCTGAACATCCAGGAGGTTCTAAATAATAGGATACCGCCAACCATGGAACGTGTAACATACCGATATGCATAACCGCGAGGCTGAATGACCAACAGAACACAGTACTGTAACAGTACATGCGCGTCTAATAGTATGATGATATGAAGGGAGAGGTAGTCACCGCTGCTGGTGTTGCGGTCCACATAGGTACTGTGTGCAACCGTCCCCGTGGGTGCCGTAGTATGTGTACGTGTGCATTGAGGGTGCCGTGTGCGTCGCTGTGTGAGTGTAATGTGTGTGTGTCTGCAACATGTGTATGTTGGTGCCAAGTTAGAGGCAGAGCAGGATATTAGGTGTAGGCATACAGTAAACTAGCCTCAGGCATATGTTCACTACTAGTCCCAGAGTAGTAGTGACAGCCCCACCCTGGCTAGGTGTGTCCTGACATAGAACGATACAAAGTGAATATGTTCCAGATGGTAGCACAGGAATATTCCCCATAAGAAATGGAAAGGACGTATGTAATAGTCATGCCTGTATGTACGACACTGATAGTTACATGCAATATGATACGTTGGCAAAGTCACACAGCAATAGGTATGTATCGCGTAAAAAAGTATGTGCTACCCCAGTACTGACCGTGGCCACGTGTTGCCCGTAAACACTGCTGTGTGTTCCACAAGTGTCAAACAATCAATTCCCATTTGAATATGTGGCAACCACTGGCAAACAGGCTATTCCAACAACATGACCACAATGACTGCAAATATCTGGGACAGAATGACAAGGGATAGTTGTCACGTACACATAACCGCTGATATACCACATATATTATGGAGGTATACATGCATCAAGCTCACCTGCAGACGATATCGAAACCACATAACAACAGCTCAACCTACAATCCCATAACAAAAGACTATTAACTGTCAACTCTCCGAGTAGGGATGGAGTACACAGACAACTATACTGTTTATGTAGAGATGCAAGGCCCACAAACCGTATCCGTGACGTACAACCACCGATATCCCTCACTGTAGATAATAAAGGAATACAAACCGTAATAGCAGCACAAACATAGTCAGTCAATGACATCTGCATAACCACAACATATCGCGTGGGAGACACAATTAAAGGCGGATGCATAATTGCATGCGTTGTATAAAGGAAAACAACAGCCATGTTACAGTTTTGAATGCAATACTCCGTTATCATTCGTCGGCAGGACAGGTACACCCACATGTTGAACCAAATACTACACCTGTCACACACAATCCACGGGTGACATGAATTCAAAATATACTTATCCCTATGCATAGCAGTTGCAGTTACACATAGCATAACACAATACAGACCATCTCCACGAAGGTAGGGCAAATAGCCAACGGCCAGGTGGAGAATCCAATTATACCCCAGTATCGACGCGTAATTTCCGAATGGAGTAGATGCACAGGTGATATGCACGTAATCATTCACGTACACATAGCCGCTGATATACCACAGAAGTTACGGAGGTATACATGCAGCAAGCTCACCTGCAGACGATATCGGAACCAATTAACAACAGCCCAACCTACACTCCCATAACAAAAGACTATTAACTGTTAACTCTCCAAGTAGGGATGGAGCACATAGACAACTATACTGTTTATGTAGAGATGCAAGGCCCACAAACCGTATCCGTTACGTACAACCACCGATATCCCCCACCGTAGATATTAAAGGAATACAAACCGTAATAGCAGCACAAACATACAGTCAGTCAATGACATCTGCATAACCACAACATATCGCGTGGGAGACACAATTAAAGGCGGATGCATAATTGCATGCGTTGTATAAAGGAAAACAGCAGCCATGGTACAGGGTTTGAATGCAATATACTGTTATCATTCGTCGGCAGGACAGGTACACCCACATGTTGAACCAAATACTACACCTGTCACACACAATCCACGGGTGACATGAATTCAAAATATACTTGTCCCTATGCATAGCAGTTGCAGTTACACATAACATAACACAATACAGACCATCTCCACGAAGGTAGGGCAAATAGCCAATGCCCAGGTGGAGAATCCAATTATACCCCAGTATCGACGCATAATTTCCGAGTGGAGTAGATGCACAGGTGATATGCACGTAATTACTCACTGAGGAACAGCAATTGGCGGGATGAATTCACATGTTGCAGGTATCGACGTATATAAGGATGAGACTCAAAATATTCAAACCGTATGCTCATACTGAAACACCGTTGTACTACCGAAAACAAAAGGAAACGGCAAAACAATAAATGGAACGAAACACCAACAAGGTATGTAGAACACACGATATGTAAGGTTGTGTAACACATGAACTGTATTAATAAGCTGTACTGTATGTGAATGGTGGTTGTAATTAATTACACTTGTCCGTAATGCAGAAAGTGGTGAAAGGTAGTTATGTAGTGATGTCTTGCTGAGCATACCAACGCTTGTAGAAACCGTGTGTACAGCAGTGGGACATCATGTACACAGCAGAGACACCACAAGGGATGCTACAGAAGGGCATTAAAGAGAACAATGCCATACCACACGCTGTAGCTGGCAGTGGATGTCCAACAAGGAAGTGCCATAGCAGGGGATAGTACATGTATGTATACTGTCACAGCACGCATGTGTATGAGCATATACCATTGATGACATATGTAAGGTGTGGTTGACGTGCAAGTATGCTCTGCATTAGGGGATACTATGTGAAATATGTGTAATGTATAGTTGTCTAGGTAGATATGACAGATATCCTACACAGTATCACAGGCATATCATGCATACCACAGGTATCGCCTATTGGTATGTACAATAACAGGATACATATGGCCTGTAGGTATGGGACATAGTAGTAGCATGATAGCTACTCTAAATGGAAGGGACACCAAGTAACCATGCACAAAGGACTTGTAGTAGCTGCACAGGTGCACAGTGGGCTACAATGCAGTTTGGCGAGTCCATGTGTAAGCACATGTGCAGTGTACACAGTAGTGTCACCTCTCCATGGTAGTGTCCTGTGAACAGCAGAGGCAGGTGTCAACTGCACCTCTACACAGTACAGCTGCTGTGGTGATACCAGGACTACATGTGTCACTCAAACAGCAAGGGAGGTATCACATGCACAGTGCTACTGTGTGTCCCTGCAGGATGTACACAGGACCTATGTTCCACAGCATGGTGTGTGTGTTAGGTTTGTGGAAGTAACACAGAAGCACAGCCCATACAGTATGGTGTGTGTGCACATATCCAGGAGCATTTTGTTCACAGTGCCCACCGCAGATGTCATGTATGAGGAGTATATGCATCAATAATGTGGTGGACATGGGCCATGTCAGAGCAGAAGACACCCCTGAGTATGTGGTATGCAGATGTGTACAGATGTGTTGTCCGTATTTCAGCTGCATATGTAAACTGTCTGAGCTCAGTACACATCATGGCATGTCAATGTTGTGCCATGTAAAGCTGTAGCTGTTGTTGAAGGTGCACCATAAATGTGGTATTGTACCCTTGACTGTGTGTAGATGTGTGTAGTTCACAGGTACAATGGCTACCTATGTACCAGCATCACACACAGTACAGATAGGTGTGGCCTTGCAGAAGGATATCCATGCCACAGTGGAATACAGTAACCACAGGACTGTGTGTGGCATATGTGTGTACTGCAACCATGTACAATGTGATATGTATGTAGGGGACCACTATCCATGTGATAGTCAGTGGGTGAATGTTATTATGCAAAGGTGATGTGCATGCACCGTGCGTCATGCATCTTGATGCCATGATACTCATATGAAGTATCCGTCACACTGACACCCGTATGGTTGGTATCAGTATGAGCTGGTGGAGCAATAATGGCGCTTGGTATGTAGGTGTTGGAAATCTAGGCATGGACAGTACTCTGTGACAGCATGTTCTGTATGTAAGCATATAGTGAACATGAGTGGCCCTATGACTGAGGACTGTGTAATGCAATATGTACCTGACATGTAGTAGGTACTATGGTATGCTGGCACCACTGTGTGTACTGTCCATGTGCCACATAGCATAACATCCTGAGACACAGGGTATGATGTGCAGGTGGATGTGTATGTTGTCAATACCAGAATGTGGAATGGTGCTGAAAGGCAATGTGAGGACAGCGTATGATGTGTTGGCCTCCGTACCATCCTCAACTGCCCTAGCAACTGTATGACAGGTGCCCAGCATGTGTATGTGCCTTGCTGTGGCATTCACAAGCCCAACCCGGGTGCTAGGAAAGGACTGGAGGCCATCAATGTGTGTGGGAATCACGTTCCTGATGATGTGCCCCATTGCCATGCAGGATGGTCCAGTCAGGAGTGTATGACTATAGTCCCACCCGTGCAATGCAGTGCCACCTGTGTGTAGTGCGATAAATGCCGCTGTGCGGCAGTCAGGGTCTACAGTGTCCGACAAATGGCTAGCAGTGAATATAGTGGCCTGGTGTGGAGACATATACCGAACAGGTTGGTGGAACATTACAGCCAGGGACATTGGAAGGTGACATTGGGCCAGTGTCCTAGGACATATCGTGTGTATGTTAGTACTGTGTATGTGACCACAGGGACACTACGATGTTCATGTACGGATTGCGACCCTGTAGTGAGTGAGAGGGTGTATTGCCGGTAAGTACGCCATCGCCTGGCATGTTGCCAACATTACCTCGGTCTGCAATGCTTGGTTGACTATTGTATGTGACATCAGATGTGGATGTTGCCAAAGAATACTGACATACCACCACAATGCCTGAGGCCCCACACCGCAATGTGCGGCAGTCATGTTTAGGTAGCTAGCCTTGGAGTATGTGATGATGGACCTTGAGGACCCACCATGGCTGACAAGTGATGCACCCCACACATATGAATGTACACCACTGTGCAACAGTCTGTACCTGTGGTTGTACATCATATGTGCATGGAACATGACCACCACAGTGGCGTCTGTGAACTGGTCAGTACCGCCATGTCTCTGTGTGGAATAGCATGATTCCTGCAATTGTGTACATGCTACTGAAGTGCACTGTGGTATGTGTCAGCATATGTATGTGTAGTGTCCATCTGCTCGGGTGTCATGATGTTAACTGCTGTCAGCAGACGTCTGTAGTAGTTGTTGTAGTACACATGTTCCGTGTATGCTGTGATGGTTGTGTTTCCAGGATGTGGCTAGCAAGGGTGTGTAGCATATGTGTGGAATCCACCAAAGAGGGGATAACCCCAGGTGTGTCACACCAGTCACATGGAGGTAGTGTTCATGCTAAGGGTAGTGTAGGTATGGTATGTGTTGTGTATTGTTTTATCCAGCTGAGCAGAGTGCATGACTCAAGCATGTGTAGGTACATGGGTGTCTATCCCTGGAAAGTGTGGGTTACTGTCAGCACACAGCAGTAGTAGCTGTCTGAGGCCCAATGTACACTATAACAACACAGAAGGTATGTAACCTGTGGTGTACAATGTCGACTCTGTCACGTGTTACAATGTGTATAGCGGTCACAAACACGGTTATCTGCACATGGAGCACCTATGATGCATTGTGCTAAGCAACTATCCAGGATGTGTGCAAAACACTGTGTGATGTGTGAACCCCTCATCTGCGGGTGTTCCGGTCCAGGTATGTGCCTGGAAGGTATGGTCCGTGTACAATCCGTAATCGCAGGTGTTCTGTGCAGAGCATGGAGGCAGGTCCCAGTCACCACAGAGATATGTGAGTGGTGCAATAGTATGTGTGCCTCGCTTGTGTGCATCACAGTGGAAGATGCAAGCATTGTTCCACGTGACCCCATGTCGTGCCTGCCAGTTACAGCCCTGCCGGTGACAGTTATGTGAAACTGCCAGAGAGGCAGTATAGCATGTGAACATGTACATGTGTGCTCTACACCCCAGGCCGATGGCTGCAGGTCATGCGAACCACAGCATTGTGTTTGACCTGGACTGTCATAGCGGTCAGATACCACATGCCTGTACAATAACAGTAGGAGCATAGGCAACTGTTGCAGTGACACAGTAGGTCAATGTACAGTGTTCCTGTGTCCAGACCAATGCCGAATGTACACCATGGCTAGACACACACCCAGAGGGCTATAACACCGGTGAGCCATTGCATGTCCCTGTACACGTAGTCTGTGTATTGCCATCACAGGGCAGTCACAATAACATGATGTATGAGAGATATATTGTACCAGGTGATGTGTCATGTGTGCGTATGTTGAGTTGCAGAGGTGTTCACCCGTCCGCAACATCTCAGTGCATGATGCCTTGTGTAACATGATGTGTGGAACTGCATTGTGATTCACAACAGAGTCATCCGTGACTGGTGTGTTGTGAATGTTGTAACCCATGAGTCTGCGGGATATACATTGGTGATGTTGGCTGCCATGCTGGGGGCCACCAGTGGTGCCTACAGTGGTTATACAGACATATTGCATACGTTGTTGTTGCAGGAATGTCCATTGTTGTAGATGATGTGGTACTACGTGATGGTAGGTGTGTGATGTGAATGTTACACATCCAGACGTGACCGTCAGGTGCAGTCATGGTTGTCGACAGCATCACCCCCATCCACAGCTGTCAGCACTCTGTCCCCAGAATGGGTAACAGTAGCCCTCATACTGTGTGACTAATGTGCAGATCGTAGAACACCTACTACTGGCTGACTAAGTGTCAACTAGGAAGGGTATGTGATGGCTGAAATACGCTGCTCTAATGTATAAATATGATATCCCAATGAATTACCATGATCCCCATCTAGTAAGCCATGGCTGGCATGTAAACCATGTACAACAATGAATGTGTGACAGACCCTTCCAATGTGGAAACTTGATGAACATGCACCTGTTAGAACACCAAATGAGGTACATTGCACATAATGATGTACAACTGACAGCTATGGGCACAGCATGGATGCAGAAGCACATCTCCCACAGGCAGTACCGCTGTACGTTGGTAGGGGAGCATTGCACGAGTACATGTGACAGTTGCTGTATTGCCACATGTACGACATATCCGTCATATAGGGGTAGCACTGGTACGTGATGGTTGGACATGCCTGTACATACGACCATGTCCCACAGGATATGTGTGTTAAGTGTGTACAACACCTGTCGTACCTTCAGCAAGCTGTGAAGTGTATGACTGCCAGTGTACCTGTGTGACATGTTGTGCAATGGGTGCAAAGGTAATCAGTAGCACATTACATGCTCACATGTCCTGCACAGGTGCATAGCTTGACCATACAATACAAATAGGGTGTTGGATAATAGCAACCCACAAGAGGTGATGAGTAAGGGTGGCAATGCACCATCACCTTTCCGGATGAGGTGTGCATGTCCATGACACATTAGCACTTGAGATGTTAGCAGTACAGCTGTACAGGGCGGCATGTATATTTGATTACAAATACCTTTGTGTGTTCCACCAGTGGCCTGTTGACAGACAGACATCAACACAATGTGCAGCATTGACATGTGCACAGCACATCACCGCTGGCTACAGTAGAACAGGGTTAATGTGTTGACATGTGCACAGAACATCAGCGCCAGCTACAGTCGAACACGGTATGTGTTGAACCCCACCGTCATTGTAGCCCATGCCACAGAGAGAAATGTTATGCATCTGTGTATGTACAGCTGGGAATGGACCTGACCTAGCAGTATAGCTGTGTCAGTGTTGCGAACAACATACTGAATGGGCTGTGTGTGTGAGGTGTGTGTCATAAGTGTACGGTCTGATGGATGATACCAGCATTGCCACCGCTATGTGAACATCCCTGTCCCCATAAATGAATATCTAGGCTGTGCTCAACACCATGGTCACTGTGGAAGGGATGGTGCTGTGCGGTGCACCCGCCGACATGGTGGTGACAGCAGGCCCTGGATGTAGACATATGAGGTACCCATGTCAGGTCGGGGTACCATCCATGTGCACGGGATATCACCGTGCGGGCATATACAGCACTGTGTTGAACAATATTACAGCACATAGCACCTGTCAGGGGTAATGTTTATGCATGGATGTGCGATACCAGCATGCACAATACACACCCCCACCATGCAGCATGCTGCCTACCTTGCAGAAGGACATTGTCCACACCATGATGATGGACATGCGACATGTCCATATACCTATATAAATGACATATGTAATGGACAGCCACCGTCCTAATACTGGTATTCCACAGGCTGGACACATCCCTGTGCCATATATGTGATATACCCTGGCATACCATGCAACCCTGTCCATCAAGGCTGCACGTGTCATCACAGTCATACATGGTGCGATGGCCACATGGTACATGCACTATCGACTGACTGGATCAGTAATGCGGCACTGATGCACCTTGTGGTGTCACAGTTGCTGTGTGACAGCGTGTAAAACGTGCACGCACATGCTATGTTTGACCATCCCTGCAAATGTCATATGGATAGACATTGTCTCATGTGTATCACATGTGCAATACAGGCGAGCCGTGGCAGGATGTTCAACACCCGTACAGTGCTGAGTAGATGTATATGGCAAAACACATGCATGTACAGGTGTCCATGTGTATGTGTGCAGTGTCACTGCTGACGTCCATAACGGCTGCGTCTGTGATGCTTTGTGACATGTACACAGCATCCAGGTGAACAGTAGTATTGTGGACACATCGGGCCAAGTGCAGATTGGTAAGACCACAGGTGCAGGCAAGTACACATGTCCACAGCAAGTTACCATCTACATGGAGTATGTACACTGTGATGGGTTGACAGAGATATAATATATCCACTGCATAACGGTGTGACAGCAACACGTCAGCTGTGTCAGTGTCATGATTCTTTTCAGAGATTACTGTGCAGATGTCGTACATGTCATAGCAATGTATGTTCAGCGGTATGCCAGTACATCAGTGTGAATGTGACATGTCACCATCATTATGTCTTACAGATAATGCCACGTTCACGACTCCCAGCCTTCAGCTTGCCAGGAGGATGATGTCATAATACCATTGCTCCATGACAACTATGACGTGCTGTTCAGCCATGTGCCACAGCATGCTCAGCAGCGGGATGATCTGTGGCAGGATATACGCAGGAGGGTGAATGACGTGGGTGGCAACAACTGCACCTACCAGCAGGTACGCAGACACTGTACGGACCTGATACGGCATGCGAAACAGCATGCCACTGCAACCGCCAGAGAACAAGGTGGAACAGGTGGTGGGCCACCAACCCAGCCCCCACTCACACACACAGAGGAGCTACTGGCCAGTCTGGGGACACCCAGGGAACAGCATGCGGAAACACTAGCCCCCATCGTGGAGGTGGGTGTCTCCCAGCCAATGACCCTGGAGTTGCTTGGTAAGTCAGTCCTGCATATGAGTATGATATCCACTGTAGTTGCAGGTGTTACTGTACATCATGTAAAGTAACAACACATGTCAGGTATATGGGCACACAAGCTGCATACTACAGTATCCTACGTTGTGTATGCAGACGTGTGCATACCATATGCTATCACACAGGTACATGTGTTCACATGCACAGTGCGAACTGTGGCTGTCGTACAGTCATGGATAATGTTTCTACTGTTGTGTCGCCCCTATACAGGTACCTCTGGCGTGTCGCACAGACATGGGTCCGTGGCAGGTGAGACTGTTGTCAGTATCAGGCATGTTACAGTATAGAGTTATTTGCCCTGTGGCCAGGTATAACATGCACACCTGGGTTTTGTTCCAGTCACGTTATACAGGTTGCACCACCAGACACACACACATGCCACCCATGTGCAATAGATACAACCGTTATTATACACCGGCATGAAACCACAGTACCTGTCAATGTGATATGTGCGGTCAGCTATGCATACAACGGTGGAGGTGTTCTACAATGGATGCATATGTAGTATGCATTGGAACAACATTTGTGGTACGCACAGTACCACACAGTGAGTAGTGATATGGGCAGCACACAGGTGTCACCATTGTGACATATACCCCTGCATTGTGTGCACACATTGTGACACGCCACCTGACGTGTCCCAAGCCTGTGGTGTTCTGTCTGCAATATTGTCACACCATCACATGATCTACACCCGACATAACAAACATCCACACTGTTGTCTGCATAGCCCTGTGGATTGTGACACCTCTGACATGTATGGGTGTATGTCACATGGGACACCACAGACATGTGTACAAGATGCCCATCACACACAGTTGTCCAAGACCCGTTCACACATGGCCATGGGTGATGGCCACAGGCATGTTGCCACACAGTACGTCTGATGTGGATAGACCCCGTTGCACATTGTCCACACACAGTGCAATCATAGCCGTAGTGGACCACTTGTACATTTGATGTGTTACACAGGACAACCGGAATGCCTGTCTGCAGCCACTGGAGGTGTCACCGATGTCTACCATATACGATCTGTGGAACAGCATGACTGTGTTGCAGTCATGGCAATGCAATGCGTCCATGTTATGCATTGCACATCAACATACATGCGTCATGTTGCCATGCAATGGCACAGTGCCTGTACTCCACACTGTATAGCTATGTACATGGCTCACACTAACCACACCTGCACATACACATTTGCTAAACATGCATTCTATCTGTAGGCTGTACACACAACACTGCACTGTGAAGCCCATTATGATGCTGTGCATGTGTCAGGACACCATTGTGTCAAACATGTATACATGTTACTGCACATGTCAGCGGATTACATGTCAAGGTAACGTCAGCCATGTGTATTGTTAACCTGTTTGTGGCCACATGGTGTATCACGGTGATGCATGCAAATTACCATGATTGTGTGTACTGCATGCCTACTGATATGACACCTGCTTGATGTAGTGTACACCCCAGGGTGGTATGCATACTAACACTATTAATGTCTGAGCTGCATTCCCTGTGCTAGTGCAGGAATGCTGCATGCCATCTGAAATATCACATGCATGGTGCATCTCTGTGGGTGTCTGTGTGGGTGTCTGTGTGTCTGTCTGTGTGTAATGTACCTTACAGTATGTCTTTGCATTCACAGGTGGTGTAGGTGCGTTACCCTCCTGCGGTCCATCTGATGTTAGTGTCCCCACAGATACTTGCGGTGATGACCATATGCATGAGGTACAGGCAGGGTTATCAGGGGCTGAATCTGTGCCATTGGTTACCATCCCACCTATGTCCCCCTCTTCCCCGCACACGGTTCTGATGCCAACACATACCACATCACCGATGCCCATAGAGGAAGGACAGTCAGCGTCTTTTGGCATTGAACAGGAATGTGTGGTGGCTACAGAAGGTGTGACTACACACCATGTTGCCAGTGTAATGACTGGTGATGTGCCACATAGGCATGTGGCTGGTGCTGCTAGTAGGAGGACCTCTGGCAGACATGCACCTGCAGTACAGGGCGCAGCAGCTGGTTTCACCAGACACATGTTCCAGACTGTAATGGCGGCACAGGCACATGCAGAACGGCAGAACCAAGAAGGGCAGAGGCTGCAGAGGGCTGCAATCCGTACCCTGAATGACAACATCCAGTCATTGGCAAATGCTCAACAGCAGATTGCTAATGTACTGGATAGGCGATTAGGTGAAATGGTTGGAATCCTCGACCGAGGCATGGCAATCCGTGAGCGGTCTGTGCTAGAACACCTGGTAGGGATGAGGTGTAAGACACGTGGGCGTAGGCCAGCAACACCACCTAGTGTAGGTCGACGTGTGCGTGCCACCTCTCATGCCCACTCACATAGTGCCAGTAGCAGTAGCAGTGCAGCTCAAGCTGCACTGTCCACACCAGGACACAGCAGGCCACGTGGACGTGGCCCTGGCCGGTCCCATCGTGGACACTTCCAGCGGACGTGTCATCGGACAGTAGCCACTCTGTACCTCCACCTGGTAGTGCCCGTGCAACCCCAGGCAGGCACAGGTCACGTGGCCGTGGACGGACACAGTGAGCTGTACAACCTGCACTGTACAGTCTGGGGCTGTCATTTATACCCCATGTAGGCATCACATATGGCTGAACTGTGTACACACATACCCACACACAGCAGAGACAACTGTAGGGCTCCACCACATCCACATGCATTCTGCACAGACATGTCCAGTAAACTCACCGGCCCTTACACACACACATGATGTTATCCATTGGTGCAGCCTATGCCCCTGGCAAACATATCACCCTGTGTATATGATGAAGCGTCTGCTGCATCCCTGTCATCCACACCATCCATGAAGGGTTATGCAAATATATTCTGATGCACAGGGTGGACAGGATAGTGAGAGGTGTATGTGATACCTGTGTATGCATAGCGTGGGATGTTTATGTTGCAGTGGTTGTGTATGAATACTGACAGATGCGTATGTGACGTGGGTTGTGTACTGTCAACATGCAGCAGACATACCATGTAGTGCAGGTGCAGCATGCATTGTGATGTGTTCACGGTATGTGTGACTGTTACATGTGTAGCACCATGTTGGTTCTGATACCCTGAATCCCTCCTATGGTGTACTCGCATGTGCCTACAGGGAGCACTATCGGTCCCCCACGTGTAGCTGTGGAATTCTCACAGGCACATCTGGCAATATCAGCATACTACATGTACCCGCAACCTGCCTGGACACCTACATGACACACATGTCCGCAGATATACTACACCTGACGCATGTGGTCAGTGCCACAGGCTAAATTGGACAGAGACGTCACATACATAGCAGGACACACTACAGGTACGGTGACATGGTGCAGGTGTCGTACACAGCGTGATGGCCACTGACTTTAGGCGTCACCTGTCAGCTGTGGGGCACGCTGTGCAGCAGTAGGACCCTGTAACAGTACAGGAATATGGTCGCAATCGCGGGGTGTACACCACTATGACGCACACCCCATAGTGTGCATATGGGGACACCTGCCTGTGTGGTCAGCACCCTCACAATACTATGCACCCACACACCATGTCACAGGGAGCGTTCTTGCACAGGTAGCCAGTATGGCTCACACCTATGGCATCGACAGGGTTGTGCAATGCAGCACCAGTACGGGATAGTCACCATGTGTGGTTAGTGTTCGTTCACAACAGTATATTAGCATACACCCTCACACCAAGCAGCAGACATACAAACATGTAGACACACACATTGTGGTGACCACACGTGTACACAGAGAGACGTGTTGCATGTACTGCACCATCCAAATGCATGCTCCCCACACTGAGGTATGTACAGATCTCTACTATGGTGTACAGGGATGTGTAGCACGTGGGACATATTCCCCCCGATATGTGGCATACATGGGCACACATTCATGCACACATGTCAGTGCTGGGAATACTACACCCGCCATATGATACGTGTGCAGGCATGCATGCAGCGGTATGTAGTGCATTATGTGTACCAACACTGTATCCGGTAGATGTGCTGATATATGCCCTTGGGATGTGGTAGGTGTTACAGTTGCCATGTGACATACAGTCGATAACACCTGACCGCGGGGTATGCATTATGTCAGCACTGTCATGTAACAGCGACATAGCATACTGTATGCACATGGCAGGGTAGGATGGTGTGTGACACAGCTGTGAGCCACCACCTGCACACATGCATGTAGACAGGTGTTTAAACACATTATGTACACACATACCTCCATATGTGCTGTTTCTATGCCACCGTATAACGACCCCTATGATGGGTATGCATGTGGTAGGTTGTTGCAACTGTGTTATGGACATTGGCCACTGCTCATGCATGGCTGCTCCATGCACAGTACACATGTCACATGTGTCTCCTGTTGCCATGTGTGTATGCATTGCTACATTTTGACATGTGTGTTGACATACATAAAACATGGACTGTGGTATGGTATCACAGCTGTCACAGGCAAACAATACAAGGGTATGTGTCCCAGTCAACACTGCTACACCCTGTAGTGGGAGCATTCCACAGACATGGGTCCACCTTCCATTCGTATGTGTAGCACTGCGTACGCCAGTGTTATGCATGTGGTGCATCACAGGCTTTGTATGTGTCATGTGTGCAGTCCATGCACACATCCAGACAATCACATGTATGACATATCCAGACGTTTGTTCATTGTGGTACAGCAGCAGTCATGTATCACAGCTGTGTCAGGGCCGTGGTATGTGTGGAGCCGACCTGTCCATGTATACTGATATGGGTGGACTACATCACACATGTTGGATCATTGTTAGTACATGTGTACTCTGCACAACTGGTGTACACTGCTATACAGACCTGTGGACATATGTCACATGCTGTTGTTGGACCGTGAGGCTTACTGCTGCAACGATGACATGGTGCTGGCATGACAGCTACAGTGTTCACTGCAGTGTGTACATGTTTGACCTGCACACGTGACACCTGTGATGTCATCTGTGTGTGTACGAGTAACTGCATGTGTGACCACCCTGTGCGTGTGGACAGGTTTACCTTACTGTGACCTGCTGTGTGTACACTCCGTCTGCATGCTGGACGGCGCGTAGCAAATGCTAAGTGTGTGAGCATGCCCAGTAAGCATTTGTGTAGATGGACACACTGTACATTGCACACTGCGCCCTTCTGTGTTTATACCCCGTGTGCATGCATGTTTCCCCTTTGCAACTGCTAAGTGTGTGAGCATGCCCAGTTTGCTGTTACGTAGGTGGACACAGTGCATTCCACACTCTGCCCTTCCATGATTACACTCCATGTGTATGCCTTCTGTGTGTACACTCCGTCTGCATGCTGGACGGTGCATAGCAAATGCTAGTGTGTGAGCATGCCCAGTAAGCAGTTGTGTAGATGGACACACTGTACATTGCACACTGCGCCCTTCTGTGCTTATACCCCGTGTGCATGCATCTTTCCCCTTTGCAACTAAGTGTGTGAGCATGCCCAGTTTGCTGTTGTGTAGGTGGACAATACAGTACATTCCACACTCTGCCCTTCCATGATTACACTCCATGTATATGCCTTCTGCTCCGTCTGCATGCTGGACGGCGCGTAGCATATGCTAAGTGTGTGAGCATGCCCAGTAAGCAGTTGTGTAGATGGACACACTGTACATTGCACACTGCACTTTTTTGTGATTATACCCCGTGTGCATGCATGTTTCCCCTTTGCAACTGCTAAGTGTGTGTGCATGCCCAGTTTGCTGTTGTGTAGGTGGACACACAGTACATTCCACACTCTGCCCTTCCATGATTACACTCCATGTGTATGCCTTCTGTGTGTACACTCCATCTGCATGCTGGACGGCGCGTAGCAAATGCTAAGTGTGTGAGCATGCCCAGTAAGCAGTTGTGTAGATGGACACACAGTACATTGCACACTGCGCCCTTCTGTGATTATACCTCGTGTGCATGTATGTTTCCCCTTTGCAACCGCTAAGTGTGTGAGCATGCCCGGTTTGCTGTTGTGTAGGTGGACACACAGTACGTTCCACACTCTGCCCTTTCATGATTACACTCCATGTGTATGCATGTTTGCACTTTGCAAATGCTAAGTGTGTGAGCATGCCCAGTACGCCATTCATGGACACACAGTACATTCGGCACCGACGTCTGATACTAGGCGTGTAGCCATGGCCATTGACATCCTGCATAGCCATGGTGGCCATCCAGGCAAATTATATATAGTTGCTATGCCACAATGGATGCCTACATCAAACGCACTGGTTGCTCTCTCAAACGGTGTACTGTCTGTGGTGCATCCCGTATCCATTTCATGATGTAGTGCTCCGTAGATAGTTAGTATTCCCGAGTGTAGCACTGCCGTGTTACTGTACGCCCACCTTGGGATAGTAACATGCTGTGTGACTGCTCACTCTGTATTCATTCCCTATCAGCATCCTTGCCTTTGCGGATGATATCACCCACCTAGGGGTATGCCTCTGACAGTGCTGTGCTCAGTAATCTCGGTAGCGCGTTCTGTAAATGCATCATGCTGTAGTGTGTTCATGTAGGTAGGTGTAGGTTCAACTCCCGGCCCTTCCAAGTGCGTGTGTGTGTGCGCGTTTCCAGCTGCTTCTGGAGACAGTGATGCTTTTAGACGCCTCACAACACATACATTTGCTATCAGCGTCTATTCCTTTGCGGATGATGTCACCCACCTAGAAGTATGCCTCTGACAGTGCTTTGCTCAGTAATCTCAGTAGTGCGTTCTGTAAATGCATCCTGCTGTAGTGTGTTCATGTAGGTAGGTGTAGGTTAAACTCCCGGCCCTTTCAAGTGCGCGTGTGTGTGTGTGTGTGTTTTTCCAGCTGCCTCTGGAGACAGTAATGCTTTTAGACGCTTCACAACACATACATTTGCTATCAGCGTCTATTCCTTTGCGGATGATGTCACCCACCTAGACCTATGCCTCTGACAGTGCTGTGTTCAGTAATCTGAGTAGCGCATTCTGTAATTGTGTCATACTGTCGTGTGATAGGGTAGGTATGTGTAAGGTCAATTCCCATGCCTGCCAGATGTGTGTGTTTTTCTATGCTCCCAGCCGCATGGGTTCGTAGGTTATGGTTTTAGACGCTTCGCAACACACATATATCCTGCTGACATCTCTGTGTTTGCGGATGTTGAGACACACCTAGTGGACTGCCTGTATGTCTGCTGTGGTTAGCGACCTCTGTAGCGTGTTCTCTGTGTGCGTCATGCTGTGGTGTGATAGGGTAGTGATGTGTAGGTTCCACTACCGGCCTTGCCACATGTGTCTGTCTGTATCTCTCTCGATGTATATATATATATATATATATATATATATATATATATATATATAGATATAGATATAGATATATATATATATATATATATATATATATATATATATATATATATGCATATTTTATGCCCATAGCGCTGCTCTTGCATGGACAGCTGTCTGTCCCATGTATCGCATATTTGCACAGCTTACACATAGCAATGTGGTACGATGCAAATCCAAACATTGTCCATGCAACGTCCGTGTTCCGGGAGGTGTTACACGCCCTTACAGACATCCGCTGTATATCTTGGCAGACAGCTATCCTTGCTGTATTGTCACTGTACTCGTACACGCCATAGACTTTGTGCATCATTGCCTGTTTATGATGTGTGTATGTCTATCTGAGCTGTGTGCATGGTCGTGTGTATGTCCCACTATAATCATCTGTGCAGGTGTCGCCAGTATAGGTAATTCATGTAGACTGCTGTTTAATTTGCATTTCAGCACATACCTGCGGACAGTACTGCACTTCCTACTGCAGCACATTTCATCATCTTGCAGTGGATAATAATGTTTCCACACACATGTATCTGTTTCTGTTCATAACACTCCACCTCAAGGAGCGTATATCTGGACAAGGCCTTATGTGATAGTGGGACACTCAGGGCCAGTAATGACATGTTGCTCTTAGAAACATTGCTAGTGAGCACAGTGATATGTTATGCATGAATATGGCATTTCTGTCTGCTTTGGTGTCTTCATCACATGTTTGTCGTCGTTTCCTGTCGTCAGTTATCATGAGGGTGCCGGACTGTTACTGTTACGTGGAACACAGCAAACATACGAGGCATACCTCTACACAGTCTGCGTACATCTGTACAGTTGCAGAGTATGTGTCTGATACAACATACCTACTGTCTGACTACAATACAAACACAGTGTATGGCGGCATGACAGCCCACATGACATTACTTTGTATTTGCACGACACACCCACACAGACAGTTGTATTCCTCACACAGGTCTACATCTGCTTATCCACACTAATTGTTCTTTCATGTACCATATGTGTGCGTTGTATTTGCGCTTTGTCAGTGGCGGGGCTCACGTACGACTATGGGGCTCTGGTAATTGTTATGTTGACACTTCATGACACCCTGGGGGACACTTTACCTTTGTGTCTAATTACCTTCCACATTGACCTTCGCAGGGCATACGTTGTCATTCACATTTTCCGGGGTATGACTTATACATGTTTGCCCATTTGTCCTGCTGTCTTTCTTCTCACCTGTCCGCCTAGTATCACCAGTTCATTACATGTATTTTGGACAGGTTAGCTCCTTCATACCCTTGACCTGTTGTCATTATGTGTACACGCCCTGACGTTTGGCCTTTGCCCTTGTTACATTTCACATAGTGATGTGCCTTTCTAGCTGATTGCTGTCTAGGCATTATGGACTGTGTGGTAGGTGATAGTGACCGCTATTTCCATTGCATGATTAGTGACACTCATAACATCTGTATTCATGGCTACGCCAGTATTCGCACAACGGTCTGACTTTGTATGGGGTATTTATAATATAGTCCCTATCTGTATTTCCTGTACTATGCCTTACTGCAGCTGTGTTATTCTGACAGTTTTCCAGTTATGGGTACCATCTTGGTCGTACGCATGTCCATCCATGGGAATCGCCTACAGGACACTGATATAGGGCTGTACATATTTCTAACTTGCTTACCGCATTATCCAGTGGATGCTTTGCACCATTATTGAGAATAAAGGCATGTGCTATACCCACATCCCTCCCACGGGGCGGGCCTACGAAATCTCTGACAAACAACACCTAGGCCCATTTCTGCATACCCAGGTTCCCATGCCTGCAACCCTCTGCGGTACACATTACACATGGTTAATGTGTGCGGTACTGCGATGTGGGCGCACTTATATGCACTCCCCACTCTAGGGATATCTGTTCATACGTCCTGCATTTCATGGACACGTGTCATCACCTTTGCACCTGATTTTAGTGCATATACAGCTGATTCGTATTTGCGGCTGTCACTTCCTTTGCGTCAATCGTTGCAGGTACTGCGAATGGATAACTTTTTGGAGTCCTACAATGGACACCAATATGCATGTGTAAAGTGTAGAACTTGCTGGACTGTCACTTTCTGGCCAATGATTTTGACTGCTGCTGTATATTCCCCATTTGTGGATGTCTGTTTGACTACCCATATTAGCTATTACTTGGCATATTTATATCCATGTGTCATATATACGGGACATTGGTCTGTTGTGTGTACATATATACATGTAAACTCCTCGTTTCATACCTTGCTTTGTTAATGTCTGTGGATAACCTATATACACACATCTATAACCATACCATACCTTTCCACTGTACAGATGCTGGCAGAGTGTACGGATGGTTGACCCTTTATCTTAGGTGTGTTTTACATTGACCTGTGTCTATCTGGCAATTTGCTGGCATTTCATTTGAGACTTACGGTGGCACCTTCTGACAAGTAGTTCAGGTTACGAATGCATACCCTTAGTCAATCCCTGCTACTAACACACCCGTTATTCTATCCACTTTCTATGTTTGTTTTAGCACATATCTTGTGTTTCTCACTATTTGTACCAGTACTTTGCATGGCATTGTCCGGTTCCATACTTTCAGGGGCTGACAGTTTTGAGACATGTATAACTAACGTGGGGGAAACAGCATTAATTTACTCTGCTGTGAGTGGATCACACACACACAGGCGCACTTGCATTTCCTTATTGTGGGTTACGCGCAGGCGCACATGCATATCCGTATTCTGGGTTACATATGTTTACTGAGTCTTTGTGCTTACGTGGCCTGTATTAGTTGTGACAGTACCAGTAACATATCTCTGATCCGGTTAACGGACGTATGCGAAACACACTTTCACCTTTACATATGCAACTGTCTTTGCGGCACAGACGCATTTATTACACGTTCACATTTATATGTTCTATACTCGTAATTCAAATGGGACTGCATTCACGTTGGCTGGTTGCTGTGACCACTACGCGTTTGGTGTTCTGTCTCATTTATATGCATACCCATGGTACATAGCTACATTAACATATCCCCCACCCCCCTGCACTCACTCAAGTCACAGGCATCCATTCTCCTGCTGGGAAAAGTGTGGTACTACATGTTACACATTCCCTATTCTCTAATGCTCTTGACCCAGGATGCATATGGCGTAACCGCAGGGCTATTCAGAACTTAGTTTATAGTCCCAACGCATACAGGTCTTTAATTGTCAGGGTGTTCCTGTGGTGCTCTGGGTTTGGTCTTGTCCGCCTAGTGTACAGAACTGCCCTGACCGTGTACGAATGTCAGACGAGGCACATGGGCACGGTTTGTCCATGTTTATTATACCATGACCCCCCATTATTCCAAACCGTGCACGCTGATTGGCCAGCGTGCCTGTTGTAAATCAAGTTATACTAATGGAAAACGGTCCGGTCGCCCGGACTTTTTTCCATTAGTATAACTCTGTATTTAAAACCTGTCTCGCTATGTTAGATGGGTTTAACATAGCGAGACAGCTTTAAATAAGCAACGGAGGTGTCCATTGCTTACTTTAAAGCTGTCTCGCTATGCTAAACACATTTAACATAGCGAGACAGGTTTTAAAAGAGAGCAGCGGGGAAATCAAGCTCTCATTTGCTTTTTTGTAGTGTTTTGCTATGTTAAATGGGTTTAACATAGCGAGACAGTTTTAAAATTAGCAACGGACATCTCCGTTGCTTATTTTGAAGCTGTCTCGCTATGTTAAACCCATGTAACATAGCGAAACACTACAAATAAGCAACGGAGATCTTGCTTTCTCCGTTGCTTTTGCCCACAGCTCTGATGTACTGCGCAGGCGCTCAGTACATCAGCACTGCCGTGGATGCCAGACATCTGCGGAAGGGCAGCAGACAGGCATTATACTATGCCATTATGTAAGGGAATTAATAGTTTATTTTCTTACATGTCATGGTATAATAGCAATAACCCACTTCTGGGTGTAGGTAATGCTGTATTTACCCACGGTTGGCTTTGTTTGGTCCCTCGGGACCACACCACGCCAACCGTGGGTATATCCAGTATTACCCACACCCAGGCGTGGGTTATTGCTATAATATTAAATCTGTGTTTACAGACACGGGTGTTTGGACAACCGACAATAGCCTATGCTGTTGGCATACAATTATGATGTGGGTGGTGCTGGTTATCATACATATTCCATGTTGTGCGTTGTTCCCATTCACAATTGTCTATTCCCTGTAGTCATTCATACGTGGATATTTATGTAGCACATGACTGAACTATGTATTACCTGCAGGTATGCTGTGTTAGTGAACATATGTGATGGTTGGTTACAGTGTATATGTGTATGTACCTCTGTGATACTGGGGACTACCACACATCCTTCGCAGCATTTCATGCGTATGTACATACTATTATTCCGTGGCCTGTAGAAGGTTGTGAGAGCACTGATTACATGTGTCCCTATTTGTGCACGCATCGTGTTAGTCTTTGTCCAGCTTTTGTTGCTGTCATGGGTTGGACGGTGGTGTTGGTGTGTCATTGGGTTGTATTTATACTGCCGATACTTCGGTGGGGGGTAGGGTTAGCACTTGTTCCTTTTTGCAGGGGAGGCCCCATTATGGACATTTGTGTCCTGCGTCAACACTTGACACGTGCCATATGTCCTGTGATATTAACACAGTAGTGTATTTCTTACCTTCATTACTACTTGCATGTTACAGGCATTTTGTATCTGGTACACATGACTGTTATATTGGATAGCTTAAGCTATTCACATGCTATACAATAACCTTTCATTCTGGCATATACGTGTTATTCTATCCTTTGCATTAGCCGTGGGTGTTTTACCATGCAAATCCACACATCTACGCCCACCTTGACAATCTGTACATGTGGCAACCCTGCTGGGGTGACCTGCTTGGTGGACAGCTGTTCCACCCTGTGTATTATGTTTTGCATGTCTGCATGGCTACTCATCAGTACCGTGGCTACACATACTGTTTTGTCCATATGTGTACAGTTATGGACACCGTGGCGTGTGAACACCTATGGGGTTTCGACAGGTCAGTAACCACATGCGGGATGTACACATTCTGCCGACACATTCACATGCAGCCATTTGGATTTCAGTACCTGGGATGGGATGTTGACATATGTGGGGTACATATTTGCAAGCCTGTCACTGCCTAGGACAATACTTCCTACTACATATGGGGTATACCCGCTCTGTGTAGGTGTGCAGCTGCGCAAGGCTACTAGCTGGATTAGGTGGACATTCGGACATGGGTGCGGGTTACGTGCTATAAAGGGATTGTTGTGTATTACATTTGCATGCATGGGTTTTGCTTTTGGATATTCCGATTCGGCATATGCCATCCTATGTGTATGTGACGGTTACGTTGCTGTGTATAGCACATTTTACTATACATATGTTTGTGTGTGTTTGGGATGTCTAGTTTCTTTATGGTTGTTATATGGCCACGACTGCCCAGCTGTGTACTATCAGTACCACTGTGGGACTGCTGGTGACCATGCCCATGGGGCTAGTCGTGTGTATTTGCGGCGCGCTGACATGATGCAGTACACCTCCACTGGGTATGACTGCTGACAGTGCAATACGTAATGGACACAGTATTCTAAGTTTCATTTGTTCCATGAACGGGAACAATTTGTATTTCGTGCATTTATGTTTGGTTCTCCATTTTGTGTGGACGGGTACTATGTAGCATACTTTGCATACGTTTCATTATCCATGGACACTGGTAGGTGTGGTTACTATTGCAGGCGGCCTGTAAGAGTCAGCACTTTAGGTTGCTCATCGCCTGCCGACTTGGCCACGCCTCCGAGCGCAACCTAGTTAGGCTCCCCGGACTCGTGCACGTGCCCTATGCACGTGGTTGTGGTTCCAGCGCACACTCATTACTATGCATGTGGCGCTGCTACGCCATTTATACGCCGCACGGCCGGCGCAAGCCTTACACCGGCCTTGCGCCGAGCTTCATGAATCCGGGGGCTTGTCTATAGCTCCTTTTTTAAAGTATAGGGCTTTGACTAGATGAATTTATTGTATAAAATGAGGTCTGTCATTTTAAAAGAACATAATTAGTTAAATAATTAGAAAAAAGTAAGTGGTTAATTGATCAAGTATATTTAAACTCTTGCTTGGTGTGTTTTTTATTCTGATGAAGTCAATTAACCAAGACAAAAACGCTAAATAAATTTTCTGTAGTGTAGACTGGTTAATTTGGACTTATTTCTTGAAAAACCTTGGTTTTGTGGACACAGCTTACCTTTTGTATTTTCTGAAGTTTGTGATGCAAGGGTGAGATGATCTGCCTCTGTGATTGCATGCTGTCCTTGCGTGACAGGTGACATCATGGATTGCACTGGTGTACTCCGTGCCTGCCCCTAAGTGCAGAAGCTTCAGAGAAGAAATGCCAACTAGAAATGGAAGAGATGATGAAGCCTAGTTAACCTGCCAAGAAGGGGCCGCTTATCTTTTTTACGCTGTGTATTCATATAACTGTTTACCTCTTTTGTATGTTCAATATTTCTGGTCTTTTTTTAATGGAAAAGCTGTATCTTGTAGGAATCATGAAAGTAGGTCCACTTGTTTTTTTTCCTGTGGCAGTCGTTAGGCAGTAGGCCTGAGGCTCTTGTGAACAGTCATTTTTTTAAGTATTGCATCAGTAGGTCTGATTACTCTAGTACACGGGGCTTATACATCACAGAACATCTTCTTTCAGGGATTACTAATGCATTCAATAGAAAACAGGATAGGGGATTGAAATTTGTTTCAACTGTCATGAAGCTCAGAGCATTTTATTTTGTCAAAACCCATGGTTCTGATAAAATTAAATAGTTGTAAACCAAGCATATGGCAATTTCTTTTCAGAACAAAAAGGTTTGTATTGCTTGCTTGTAGTATTATTACCGTTTTACCTGTGGCACCATTTGTGTGCCCTAGATGAGCTAAATTTATTTATGGTAGGTAATTTTGTTTTATCTTGGGTGCTTGTTGAAAGTAAGCACTGGGAGTGTTAAAGAATCTTTATCTAAATTTATCTGGCAGAATGTACCCTGCCTGAAAGGGACCGTCTACATTTGATGGCTTGTAGTTCCTGTTAAGTTTGACAGATGAACTCTGAATTGCTGCACTTAAGAGCATCAGATTTAGGTGTGCAGAATTAATGTAAAATATTACCTATTACTTTCTTTACAGATTGTTTTCAATGTTGACCCAGAAGAGTGTTTGTCTTCATCTGCAGTTGGAAAGAACATTTCAAAGTATTACAAGGTGGGGTGGTTTATTTCTTGCATTGAATCCTGAATGGCTGTAAGACAGAGTTCTGTAAAGGAATATTATTCCATTTCTGTTCTTAAAGCATAATGCCTTTCTGAAAGACTGATAGCATATGGATAACTGATTAAATTACTATTCTTAAGAACAGCTGATTTATCTGGACAAACATCTTTCACAGTTCTGCCAAGACATGGTTAAACTTTTAAGAAGTGTAGAACTGTAAGGTGGTGCCAACTGTATTGCAGCACGTTACCACCAAGTGTCTCATTTGTTTGTCCTGCAGCCATTTGACGTTAATAGGTGTTAATGACCAGCTGTTTGATGCATTTTTTTAATTTTTGCATTTAAAGTCAAATGCTAACCTTTTAATCTTTAGTTTCCTTCCTTTGTTAAATAAAGTACTCAATGTATTTCGATGATTTTTTTTTGTCTTATGCAGTTGGCATGGTTGTGTGTTAAGTTTAAAATTTTCTTTGGCTGCTGCTGTCCAAAGCCTTTTAATAGCTCTCACCTTTGTGAACTGAGAACTTCTACAGTTGGTAATCTGTTAAACTGCATTCATTTTGCTTATGTGATGTTTTACTGCTTCATATCGCGGTGGTGGTGCTGCGGTAGCGTTCTTACCTCACAGTTAGACGTTGTCCCGTTCGATTCTCAGAGCGTCTTCTGTGTGGCGACATGCGTGAATGGGCGTTCCTTCGTTGAAGGTTGTGTGTCAGGCCCGGCAAGTAAAAAATCTACTGCTAATCATTAGCGGTCCAGAGTTCCGCTGTGGCGACCCCCTAACAGGGAAAAGCCGAAAGACACAACAAATTGTTCTTGGTTGCATTTGTTGTGAAACATTGTATGGTTGAAATGTCTCAGTAGTGTTTGTGCTTTTTAATGATTTAATGTATTTATTGTGCTTGGAGCCTTTTTCTCTTAGGAATAACACTGAAAAGGGGTATTTTTCTAGTTGGACATTCTTAGTCAACAAGTAAAAGCAAAGAAAGGTAGAAAGTGCATGTTTATTGGAGCAGTTTTCTCAGAGCTGCATACAAAGTGTAGTGATGGTAAGGAATTTGTGAAAGGAGTTGTGTTCTGTGTGCGTCCACTGAAGGAGAGAGTCATTTAGAGGATCTACTATGTTTGGGAAGGTGTAAAGCTTTATGCTTTGACAGGAAATCTGTTTGGTTATTTATCCTAATCCAGATGTTTTTCTTCTGTATATAATTAGATTAAGATAGAAAATTATATGCTGATTATTCTTTTGGGCCTTTAGGATGTTTAAGCGTTATGTGTTGTGTGGGACAAAAGTCCTGACTTGACTGTGCTTTAGCTACTGATTTCCCTACCAGAACTCTTACATCAGTAGCCAGAGCTTTAAGACTGGATGGTCATTGTATCCTGGGCAGAATACAACACAACTTGCCAAAGGCTACTACAGTAGTGAGTTTCATTGAACATTTACTGTCATGGTAAGTGCAACTTAAAACAATTGTGCTTTTCCTGTGGTTGAAAGAATTATATATTGTGGTGTCAAGCTTATGATCTTTGGACCACTAAGATGTTGAAATTTATACTTAACTCTTCCTTCTGAGTACAGTTTCTGAGGTGCTTAACTGTGAGTTCTGATTTATTTCAAAGCCATTGAAAAATTGCTCTTTCAAGTGTGTTATTTTTGGTATCGGTATATTTATTTACATTATTTTGTTTAATTGGATAAACAGACTAGACCAAAAGACCCATTTTTGTTAGACCTTAAAATGTGGAAAGCGTGTACAATGCACTCTGCTGTTCAAAATAGTAAAAATAATTGGCTCATTTAAAGCGATCACATATGAAAACGGTAGAAAAATAGACATAGACTCTTGAAAAAGAAATAGCTGTAATCTTCAGTTTGCAAGTGTCAGTGCATTTTGCTAAGCACAATTCTTTATCTTTAATTATATTTTCAAAAAGTGAGAGACCGCACAAGTGTGCAAATGCTGAGCTTTTCGAAGTACCAGAGGCTATCTCAGGCCTGGATATGTAACCTGCCAGACTTGTAGTTTTGTTTTCTTCTGTTAGACCTGCTACTTATCCACTGAACCTCATAACTGTTTATGTTGGTTTCAGTGCATTTGTAAGTTCTGGGTGAACTGCATGTGACCATTACATCCTTGTCTGCCATTGTTTTCAAAAATTGTTACCTAATTTTCCATTAGCAAAACCATGTTGTTTATGGCCAGTTAGTGTACGTTCTTCAGTAACTTTTAGGATGTTAGACTGAGGGTTTTCACTTTAAAGTATTGGTTAGATATAAGGTAGAATAATAGGTCACAAAATGTAGAATCAGACTTGTTTTCATATATGTATTCAGTTTCAGGGAAAGACAGTTGACTAGAAAGGAAAAGCTAACCTATGAACCTATAATCTTTCTGGCTAGGCATGAGATGTGCAGTAGTAGTTATCAGGGAAAGCTGCAGAATGTTCCCTTCTCAAGGGAAACGTGTACTTGCAGTGGAATGGTTTATAAAGAAGGGCATGCGCCTCACAGTGCCTAACTGTCGACAAGACTTGAAAACCAAGGCTAAAGAGTTATTGGAACATTACAAGGTTTTGGTATTAAGAAAAACTTCAGACACGGTTAGTTGAGTCACTTAAGTTAGCTTTTGGATTGATATGCAGAAGGTCTTTGCAGTACAGACACTTGAGCTTCAGTACAGAATTCAGGTCAAATATCAGGAGAAGACTGTTTTACCTGATATTGTTCAGGAGAATCTGAATATACTTGTAGAAACGTTGGCTATATTTATCAGCACTGTTACTGTTGTTCAGCATTCCAGAATTTCTACACGTATTGTTTATTGACACTTTTACTGGAGGCAGTATTTGGATATCGTTAATGTCTAATAAAGCATACTTAACCAAACTACAGCATGTGCAAAAATCATTCTGAAAAATACTAAAAGACTTGGCCCATAAAGGAGAGACTGGCACCTGTTCACCAGAAGTTTGGGTAATTAATATGAAGAGATTCATTCCAGTCTGATTTCAGTTAATTCCAGTATTCTGCAGTCTTATCAATTCTTACAGTGGCGAGCCTATCATCAATGGGGGATGCTGTTAAAGTAAGTCCCAAAACCCCATAGCAACCTTATCAACAGTCAGACTGTGTATTCTACAAAATGGACTTAAGGGCAAAATAAAAGCGGTCTATGATACCTTTCCAGTCTATCAGTAACTAGAGTAGAAGTGTTTCATAACAAACCTTTCAGCAGCACACCGGTGTTTTTCCAGACTAAAGACTGTGAACTCCCTTCAAAATAAGGCCACTGCTGACAACACTACAGTTACTCCTTACAGAGTAGATCTTTAAGTAAGACACCACTTATATTCCAAATGCAAACTCCATACATAAGACAGCCACATCAGATGTTCTTCGTGTTTCACTGTTGCAGTCATTACATTTGGGTAATCCTGCTGGCAGGTTGCCCTCAGTCGGCCTGAATTCCAAAGTCTTGGGTCCTGCGTTGGTTGCTGTCGCCCCTTCCCTGACGTCAGGGGTATAAAAGATGCAGCCAACGCCATTTTCTTCGGTCTTTCTTGCCGTGCGGTGCCCGAACAAGTTCACAAGTGCCGGTCGGCGGACTCCTGAGATTTTCGTGTTCGAATTTCAGATCTGAAGTCTTCATTAAAGTTAAGTACCCCGTTGGGGAAACTTTTTTCTTGTTCCAGACCCATGTCAGAAAATGTTAATAATTGTATTTCTTGTGGAAAGCAAATACCTCATAAGGACTTTTCATTCTTACTGTATTCCTTGCCTAGGGCATGACCATAACTTTTCAGGTTGTCTATTTTGTGCTAGATTTAACCAATGCAGTATTAAGTGTCGGTATGATTTTGCATAAACTATTTTGGACGCAGGTTTAATTATCCAGAAATGTCGTCTGATAGCCATCCGACTACCGGAGTTCACAAAAAACTAAAAGAAAAAAGACAACCGAGGTCCAAAACAGATGACAAAGCTTCTCCTAAGCCAGTCGCCGGTTCTCAGTGAGGTGCTTTCACAGCCCCTGACACCCTTTACTTTAGAGTCGCAGGCTGCTACCACTCCCACGTGGAGTCGGCTATGCCACTGGAAACTCAAGGTATTGGAGCCTCGGACACTATTCCTTCAGATGGGTCCGCAGCCGCTGAGCAGACACCGTCTTCTGAGGGTGTATTCAGACCTAAACATCTATACATTAAACAGACTTCAGCTTCAAAGGCAAAGACTAAAGCACCTTCAAAGGTAAAGAAACAAACTCCACGTGGACAGGCCTCCATGCCCAAAAAATAGATGCTCAAAATGGCCGAAGACTTAATTACCTTGATCAGGGGTTCCCATCCCCCTCCTGATAAGAGGCCTAGGCAAGAGACAGACTATGAATCTTCAGATCAGGTTTCTATTTCTTCTGATTCCTCTTCTGATCAATATTCTCTTCCCTCCCATGAGGATTCTGATGCCGAAAAATCTATCCCTTCAGCTTCTCCTCCTGGGGACTATTCTTTTGGGGAAACCTTGCATTCCACTGGGAGAGCCAATGTTTTTCAGAATCTAAAAAGAGGCTCATGGACTTCCTTTTACTACCTCAACATAGGCCTCTAGCCATTCCACCTGTGTTAGACATTGTAGATGGTTTGTTTTCAGAGTCTAGTCTGACCCCTGACTCCTTACCTCCAGCTCCTGTTAAGCCTGACCGATATTACAGGGTTCCTGACTCTCATAAATTCCTTTTCAAAAACCCTGGTGCAGACCCAGAAACTATTTCACAGGGTTAAGGCTTCTGCTGCAAAAAACCCTACCCCCTCTGACAGAGATTCTAGGGCACTGGATTGATGGGGAAAAAAGGTTTACACATCTGCTACCTTGGCTATAAGGGCCTTAAACTGTCATTTTCATATGCTTAAATATCAGCAACATGTCATGGCATTGTTTAAACAGAAAATGTTGTTAAACTCTGAATGTGCAGAAAACAAGGAAATGCAGGATTTATTGCAGGCAGCTGAACAAGTTGGAAAGCATACTTTGCAATGTGGCTTTGATTCTCTGGAGGCCTCCTGCAGGGAGTTAAGGGTTCTGTAATTAGGAGGCGTGCTTGGTTAAAGGAACAAAATCTGCCTGATCATGTCAATGTTAAATTATTAAATGCACCTTTACAGCATACTTTTTTGGTGTTAAGGCAGAAGAGGTGTTAAAGAAAATGGAGGACAAAACTAAATCTATGCAAACTGTCAAAGATTTTTTACAAGTACAGCCACCTAGGTTTAGTAGACACTGGCCTACAGAGAATTGGTCCTTTCCTGTGTCTGGCAGACCTCAAAGGGGCAGATCCAGACGCCCAAGAGGCAGATCCCAGGTGCAAGGTTCATACAGGTCAGAGCAATGGGGTGCTTCTACCTCCAAAAGTGGGGAAGACAAATCACACCCTTACAGGAAAAAGTTCCAATGACTTCCCCCTCCCTGCACCAAACACTTATCTCCTGGCAGCACCCTTAGGGGGAAAAATAGCACTTTTTTCTCAAAATTGGCACATTATAACCCAAGACAAGTGGGTTCTAAGCATAGTGTCGCAAGGTTACAAGTTCCACTTCCATACCCTGCCAAAGGCAATGGTTGGCCAGATCTGCCAAAAACTCAATGGGCAGAGGCACAAAAACAAGTCTCATCCCTCATGGACATGGGGGCCATTCAACAAGTACCAGAGCAAGAGCTGGGACAAGGATTTTACTCAAGACTGTTCTTGGCACCCAGAAAGGACAAAGCCTGGAGACCAATACTGGACCTATCTATTCTAAACACATTCCTAAATGTACCAAAATTCAAAATGTTTACCTTGCAGCAGCTTCTGCCCTTGCTGGGCACAAAGGCTTGGCTTGTGACTTTAGACCTAAAAGAGGCATACCTGCATGTTCCAATCAGGCAGTCATGCAGAAGATACCGCAGATTCAGGGCTGGCTCAATGCATTACCAGTTCTTTGCTCTGCCCTTTGGCTTATCTACTGCGCCCAGGGTCTTTACAAAGTGCCTGGCACCAGTAACTGCATTCTGTAGACAAAGAGGAATACAAATATATCCTTACTTGGATGACTGCCTAATTCAAGCAGAGAACAAGGACATTCTTCTACAGCATCTGGCGTTTGTGAAAAGACTTCTAACATGCCTAGGGTCCACAGTCAATGAAAAGAAATCAAAGTGAGTACCCTCTCAAGAGATAATATTCCTGGGTGCAAGCTTAAATACAACTGCCCAGATGGCTTCTCTCACGCCAGAAAACAAAGGCAACTGACTACCTATTTCAAAATATTGGCAACAAAGGCCCAGTTATCTGCAAGAAAAATTCAGCAGGCTTTGGGCTTCATGGCATCCTGCATCCTACTAATTCCATATGCAAGACTGCATATGAGGAAACTTTAATGGTACCTAAAAAGTGTTTGGACTCAACATTGCCACAGCCTGGAAACAATGATTACTCTCATCCCCTGCCTGCAACAGGAGTTTCAATGGTAGGCAAAGGCTTGTCACCAGAACAAAGGACAGACATTCACTTTACCCCCAGCCAGGCAGAACCTAGCAACAGATGCATCAGATTATGCCTGGGGTCCCACATGACAGGAAGATGCATTCAGGGCACATGGTCCGCAAACCAAATGCATCTACATATCAATCAAAAAGAGATGCTAGCTGTTCAAAATGCCCTGACATCCTTCAAGGACCTACTTCATCCGGGCCAACTACTGATAAAGACAGACAACACCACGGTCATGTGGTATATAAACAAGCAGGGGGGCACACATTCTTACCCCCTTTGCAGACTAGCCATGGCTTTGTGGGACACAAGATTGACTTACCAAGTTCATCTGCAGGCACAGTTACTGCCAGGAAAGGAAAATACTCTGGCAGATGAACTAAGCAGAAACCTCATGGATCCCCACGAGTGGCAGCTGGATCTACAAGTCTTCAGCATGATAACAAGGAAATGGGGATGCCCGGACATAGATTTATTTGCCTCCCCTCACAACTACCAACTAAAACGATTCTGCACAAGGACTTATCACAGACAAGCATGTAAAGTGGATGCCCTATCTTTCAGCTGGAAAAACCTATCAATGTATGCCTTTCCTCCACTGCCTCTCCTCCCCAAGGTACTCCTAAAGGTCAGACAGGAGAAGCCAAAGATTATACTGATTGCCCCAGACTCGCCCCACCAGTATTGGTATCCGATCTTAAGGAACTTATCTCAATGCCCAGCCTAGACCTTACCTCAAATACCTATCTACTGTCCCAACAAAACAATCAGATCCTGCACAGCCAACTCAGGACTCTAAACCTGGCAGCATGGCAGATAATCTAGGCATACAAAGCACACACCTCTCAGTAAAGCTGTGATGGATGTTGTTTTGGAAGCCAGAAGGCCTAGTACTAGAAAATCTTATGCTGGAAAATGGAAGAGATTTTGTGCTTGGAACCAGACACAAGGAACTGATACAGCTGTACCAAACATTCCTCAGATTTTGAAATACTTAACTGAGATGCTGGACAAAGGCCTATCTTTCTCATCAATTAAAATTCATGCATCTGCCATTTCGGCTCATTACAATACAGAGCCACCAATCTTTTCTCATCCTCTATTAAGGCAGTACCTCAGAGGAGCCAAGAACCTAAGGCCTCCAAGGAGATCACAAATACCTGCATGGGACCTCAACTATTTCTTGGAAAAACTCACCCTGCCTCCTTTTGAGCCAGCTGCTACTGCTGATATAAAGTTTTTATCTTGGAAAACAGCTCTGCTTCTAGAAATAACTTCTGCAAGACGAGTTTCAGAGCTACAGGCACGCATGGCTGGGGAAACTTTTATAATTTTTTATCCAGACAGGGTCTCTCTGAGGACAAACCCAACATTTATGCCTAAGGTGGTGTCCAGTGTGGCCCTTAACCAAACCATTCATTTGCCAACTTTTTATCCAAATCCACAGAACAAGGGGAGAGAATTCTGCATTCTTTGGACGTACACAGCTTATATTCTATTTGGACAGAACCAACATTTTCAGGAAGACAGAGCAATTACTAGTGGCATATGCTGCAGGATCACAAGGAAAGGCCATCTCCAAGCAGACTATTTCAAAGTGGATAGGCCACTGCATTCGTTTCTGCTATTTACAGCATGGCAAGCCAGTGCCTAAGGGCATTAGGCCACATACAACCAGAGCTGCAGCTACTTCAGCAGCCTTTCTCACGGGAATGCCAACCAAAGACATTTTAGAAGCTGCTACTTGGAGTTCAGTGCACACATTTACAAATCATTATCATCTGCCACTCTACTCTAAATCCAGGGCAAGCTTTGCCACTGCAGTTCTGCAGGGCCTCATAGACGCTCCTAATGCTGTTTAGCTCCAGCCTCCCAACCATAGCTTTGGGACTCTACCTAAATGTAATGATTGCAACAGTGAAAAACGAAGAACATAGTACAGTTGTGTACACTTACCATAAATGTAGATGTTAGAGTGTATTCACTGTTGCAGTCTAGGTTACTCACCCACCCCACCCCACTTATTTCTGCTGGAACTTATCTTTCCTTCTCTGATTTATGCAACCTATGTGGTGTATTTGCTTATAGATGAAGGTAAAGTTTATATTGATGCATGTGTTTTCATATATAAATATATATATATATATATATATATATATATATATATATATATAATTTTGGCTACCCTTTAGGGGGCATCTGACATCTGGGGCAAGAAAAACTGAAGAAAATGCCGTCGGCTGCATCTTTTATACCCCTGACGACCTGACATCAGGGAAGGGGCGACAGCAACCAACGCAGGACCCAAGACTTTGGAATTCAGGCAGACTGAGGGCAATCTTCCAGCAGGATTACCCAAATGTAATGACTGCAACAGTGAATATACTCTAACATCTTCATTTATGGTAAGTGTACACAACTGTACTTTCTCCCTTACATACAGAAATTGTAGCTGTTAGACAAATTGCAGAGCACCAGTGTTTATTCAAAACACTACTTCATAAGAAGCTTTAAAAAACATCAACAGACCAGCAGTACTTCAGAAACAGCAGTGTTCCTTCAGAACATAAGAAATTATCCAATTAACAGCAACGTACTTCACCATTTCTGCAAATTTTCAAGTTTCCAGTATGACATCACACAGTCAAAAAGAAAAACATTAGAACATACTAATCTATGTTATGTAAAAATTATATACTTTATAGCTAAGTCAGACAAGAATTATCAAAAAAGTTTAAATACATAAATTACAATACATTTTATAAATGTCAACCAATACTTCCACAGTAAAGACACCAGCAAATGTTTGGTTTAAAGTTAACAACTGGGTAAAGCAGTCTAAAAAGACTGTGTTCATTTAAATTTAAAGGTTAATTAGTTTAGGAATGTTGTATCTTTCCAGGCACAAAAGGGTTAAATCACTAAAGCTCATTGCAACAGCGACGGTTTCATGATTCGCAGAATGAGTCAACTTCTGTCAGTAATTCTTGTTTACAATCTTCAGATATCAGTGTAAATTCTGCAGCACATGTAATTCAAGATACAGAGCTGTAATAAATTCTAGTTTACATGTAATTCAAAGTACAGAGTTAACAAGCAGTATTGTGAATACAGATGTAAACACAGTCAATGTACGTAACATACAGATTTCCCGACCAAACATAAAACAGACATTTGCAATGTCTCGAGTTCACATTATTTCAAATACAGATGTTCAGAATGTTTTAAATTCTAGTTTCTTGTTTTCAGAAACCAGTGCAGATATTCCTCTGATGGGGATAAGAAGGATCAGAGTGCAGATTTTGATCAGTCTGATAAAGTAAATACCAGCATAAATGCTATACAGATTTCAGGGCGAAGTAAGGAAAAATGCATACCTTACTTCAACTCAATGTTATTACTAGTGTTTCAGGGTAAAATAAAGAAGAAATGCATACCATAACTCAAGTCTACTCGTCACTCATTAGACCCATTATAGAGTACAATGCCCCTTTTGTTATGTACCTCACAAGACATCTACAACAACTGTAAAGGCCACAGAAGTACCTCACAGAGGATTACCGGCCTCAAAGACATGCCCTATGCAGACCGTCTCAAAAAACTGCAGCTTTACTCAGTTGCATATCGCCTACTCAGAGGCACGATCTCTGCCTAACACACAAAGCTCTGTCAAACCCAGAGCTTTTAGACATGCTCCACTTAAAGAAATCCCAATCCCTATGAGCTACACGCTCTAAGGACCTAAACCTTGTCACCACAATAAACAAAACATGCTGGAGGGGATAGATGCCTGTCCCAGAGACTTCCATACTCTGGAACAAACTACCTATCTATATCAAACAAAGCTCCTCATTAACACTCTTAAAGAAAAATCTTGATGATTGGATGGGAGATGGGAAATTCACCCCGGGGATCACTTCTGTTGCTCTGCTCGACAGTGGCACAGGAAAATAATTTTCTTGGGTGGCGAAAGCCAGGGTACCTTTGGCTAGGCTTATATAGGCCCTAGGCCCAATAGCCTAGTACTACCTACCTATGAACCTATAAGTCAGTGTTGTTGCTAGTTGTATAAAAAATGATTTTCAGGTCATCTATAAAAAGGGTGTGGTAGTCCAACACCAAACCAGATTATGTATCTGTCATTGTTTGAGGTTGAAAGAAATGGCAGTATTTCATTGTTTACAGAAAAAAAAAATGGAATGTGCCAACATTCATTCCAATCTGATTTCGGTTGTTTCCAGTTTATTTCAGTATACTACAGTCTTGTCAATTCTTAAATAGCATAAATTAGTTTGTTACCTCCTTCAAATGTTTGCAGAGATTACTGGCAAGGTTGATAGGTCTCGGATTATTTGGTTCTTAAGTTGCACCTCACTTATGTAGTGACACACATTGTCACACTTTAAAACATGTTTGTTTGCAGTGGGTTGATTAGCAAGAATGAACAAGAGTTTTGCAGACTTCTCTGTATTATGTAAGAAAAGTGCCAGTAATAGTATCAGTCCCATAAATCTAGTGTTTTTTTTTTTGTTTTTAATTAAAAAAAAAGTGTGGTGTCCCTCCAACTTACCTCGAGAGACCATCAAGCTTCCTATTTAGGTACCCAGCAAAAACCCATGCTTTCTACTCAGAACAAGAGCCCTACATCTCATTCTTTCCCCTTAGAATGTGCAAAGTTATGTGTGGAGAGTGTTGTCCTTGTCTGCTGGGAGTTGAGCTTTTTTTTTTTTTTTTAATTCTGTTCCTAATCTTCCCCCACCCCCAGTAGCATTTGCACTACACTATAGCTGCTACTAGGTGGCGCATACATTCTACCACACATACTAATTCTCTGGCTGAGCAGCTCTCCACTTATAGCGTGCTTGCCAGGCTTTTTGCTGTGGGTGGTACAGCTGTATTCCTGCACCTGTGATCAATGCAATTTAATGAGCTGCCACCCTCACCCTAGGATAGGTGAGCTGGATTCAGATGCATACTGCCATCATCCTACCCATCCCATCCTTTTTTTACCCTTGCTGATAGGCCGTCAAAAGTTTTTTTTTTGCTAAAAATACCTATTGCGGAAGTGAGGGAACTGCCTCCATTGTCAGCCCATTGTACATCCCTTCCTAGGTGCCTTGCAAAATGCATACATTAGTAGGGCCAGAGAGAAAACAGAAAAAAAAATTAAGCCACTCCTGATGGGTGCCTGGATGCTGCCCCCCCCTTTTAGTTGGGTCTTGCCAAGAAAGGGGATGAGTGGACTGAAAGACCACAGGAGGATCTGATGGTTGGCAGGCAGCAGGTGAAAAAAGCGCAAAAAAAAAAAAAAAAAAACTCTGGTATTACTGGAACTGCCATTAAGCTCTTCATTATGAATGGTTTATGAAAGTTTGGGGTATGGTGAAACTCTTCTTTTCATTTGGCTCTTTTCTTGGGGTTGAACTTCTCTGAATCCATATGATCACCAGCATCACTGATATTACTTGAGCTTGGTTATAACAGTTGATTATGCTGCGGACAGCTATGTGGGATGCCATGGTGCTACCATATGTCATGAAACTGCTTTCAACATACCTGCACATGACCCTTTTTCTTGAGGTAAGTATCTTAGCCACCTTTTCAACTACAATTTTTAAAAGTGGTATACTTCACAGATTAGCTCTGTAATTTTTTTCTTGTGTCGAGTGTTCTGTTTTGCTTTCTTATGATGTGTACAATGTGTTGTTCATTTCAATCTAGATGACACAGAATGGTTCTAAACTATGGAGTGTTCGACCTTTGTCAAGATTTTAACAGAGTTCCTCATTGATATTTCACGTCGTATAGCTGCAGCTCACAGAAGTGCAAAGTTGCATTTCTTTAAACCATTTTTTCCCCGTTACTCTTTTCTCTGTATGAGCTGCTATAGGGTCACTGCATCTTCGAAATTATACATGCAAAGTATTTGGCGCCTTAAAGCTTTTGGCTGCAAAACCTCTTCCAGGATTACTGCTTTCTTAAAGCTGGTATCAATAACCTGCAGTAAGCTCTCTCCATTCAAGAAGGAAACTTCATTGTCATTAGTTTCGTATTTATGGCGTTATTTTCCCCTAAAAACTGCTCTGTGGGAAATCTTATTTTCTGTGTGCATGTATGGGTGTATGTGAAATGCACATAGCATTTCCTAGGAGAGTTGAGGAGGCATATTTATGTCAGCAGTGCAAAGAGGATATAGAAAGGGAAGGATAAGAGATGTGTTAAAGAAGATTGTTTATGTTAGGGGAAGGGAAGTATAAGAGGTCTGTTAAAGAAAAACAGAGTATATTAAGGGAAACTTCCAGGAAAATGGATATGATAAAGCAAACATGAGTGGGACCTGAAAGAATCAGAAGATATTTAAAAGATGTGATAGGAATAAGGAATATACAGAAGGACTGCATAAGATGCACCCTAATGTCACTGATGCATTCAGTGGTATGTTGTCTGATCCAGAGCCTGACTTCTTGGAGAGTGAATTTAAATAGACCCTAAAAAGCCTTACTGATGACAAATCTGCAGGTAGCAGTGGAATTCCAGTTGAATTGTTTAAAATCCTGCAAAAATTATGGCAATATAACGTTGCTTGGAATTTGCTAGAAAATTTGAGAGAGATGGCAGTGGCCCGTAGATTGCAAAAAGGTCAGTTTAAATTCCTATCCCAAAAAAAGGGCATTACTAAAGAGTATTCAGATTGTCAGTTGCACTCATTTTACAGTTTGTTAAAGTAATGTTTATGTCAGACTGTATCACAATTGTAATATTCTTCACAGTAGGTATCTCCTGCCAAGGATACCCCAGCATCTGGCCAGTATAACAAAGTCTTCAGATCTTACATGTGCTGTATGTGTCACACATGCTCCCTGTACAGGATGCCGGGCATAAAGCTGACATATGGACGCAGTTACCCAGAACTTCTTTACCACCAGTCCAAATGCTCATCAGTTTGAAAGCCGTTTTGTGTGCTGAAAACATAGCTGTCAGTTAAGTGTCCTGTTGAGATCTTTTTTCTTCATTTTTTTGTACCTAGAGTACATGAAATCCAAGAAGGGAAAATGTAAGTGTTGGAGGCAGATTCCCTATAAGTATCTGTCACAGACGGTGTCTTTTTTTTGTCTGGGTGCTTCCTGTGACCATATGTCCTGTATTAGGAGTAAAATGTTTGTGTCTAAGACTGTTAGAAGTTGGTAGTCTTCCCTGGCCGTCTGTCTTGAGAACTGGAAGCTTAATCTGTTAGCCCAAGTTAGCATGGTGAAGTCTATTAAACCCTGAGACTCTGTTAAGCAAGAAGGTAGCCAAGAAATCTCAGCCAGATTCTTTGGCTTTCCAGCCTCCACTGAATATTTCTGTAGAAGCAGGTGATAGCTCTGTAGGCTGGCTGGTGTCTACGCTGGATTTCTGTGCCACAACTCTGTCAGAGGCTGGTATTGATCCTTCCTTTCGCATATCCTCTGAAGCTTTGCAAGAATCTTCACCTGACTTTGAGGGGAAACCTCTGTTGTTCATCTTGGAGGACTTTTGAGAGATTCCACAGATTATGGTCAGGAAAGAATTTTCAGGTACTCTTGCAATTCTCTTCAAGGGTCGGAACTTCTGCTGTTTGTTAGGGCTGACATCCCTACCAAGAAAAAAGAATGTCAGGGGGTTTACTCGAGGGTTGTTTAATGCTTTGATGGCCCTGAAGCTTCCCAAGGGGTTTCTTTGCCTACTCCCCCCTTGGACTTCTGTTCCTTCCAAACGGGCTAGGAACCCAGTTCCTCAGATGAAAGTCTGATGGGTCCCTGTCCGACTCTTTCCAGATGCCTTTGTGATGAGTCTGAGAGTCCTGATGTTTCCTTTTGAGGAATTGTCTTTTGGAGACACTATAGCTAGAAAGATGGAATACATTAAGTGGCTTTCTTAAGTGTCGGATATCCAGAAAAGGTGTAGGTGGACACACCTAAACCTTCTGCAGTACTTTCTGTTGGCTACTTTGTTAGACAACTTTATAGCTGTTTGTAAGTCTCCTGTGTCTCAGCCTCCTGCTCCAAAGAAACCTGACAAATTCTGTAAAGTTCCTGAGGATTGTCAAGTCTTAAGTGTCCTCCTGCTAACCAGCTCTGCTGTCTGTCTCTTCTGGCAAGCCTTCTAAACTTTTCCCAACTTCCAATCTTTTGTCTCCAGATAAGGATAGAAGGCCAGTGGAGAAATTTTGAAAAGAAGGTTTATACTGTTTCTATTTTGACCTTTAGGACCATCAGTTAGTAGACCTACATGACCATATATGCTTTGGCCTTGATTGCCTAGGCTCTTCAGTTTATTTCTGACCTCCCTGATTCTGAAGCAAAATTTTCTCTATTTTGGGTTCCACCTGTCAGGTGACTCATTCTATCAAGTGTAGCTGTGATGCTGATGCTGATGCACCTTCCAGCGCTTATGCCTTTTGATCTGTCTTGAGGCATTATTCTTGCAATCGCCTGCAGTCTTTACCTGAAGACATTTAGGCAAAGTTGCTGGATGCTCCTTTGGGTAATAAAAATCTCTTTGAGACTGCTGCCACTGATATGTTTAAGTCTCTTCAGGAAAAGGGTAAAGCTTTTAAGAACCTTAAGCATATTTTGTCCCCTATCTCAAAGTTCCAGAGGAACTATCCTGCTAGGTCTGCCTTTGTTCACAGGCAGCCTCATCAGCCCACCAAAGGCAGGAAGGGTGATGAGAGCTCCTTCTGCTAAGTCATTTCAGGGTGCAGTGGCTCAGAAGCCTCCTTTATCTGACAAACCTGATTCCCTTTGACATCTTGAACCGCATACTCCTCAACCAGGTTCTGTTGTCCCTTCAGCTTTCCCTCTGTCTTCCAAACTGGAATATCACCTCAGATTCCTGGATTCTATCATCCATCAGAGTTGGTTCATGGTATGGACGTCTCTGTCTCCTTTTACAGGAATTCCCCAAACTCTCTGGAACAAATTCCTCATTTCTCAGAGGTCCTTGGGTCCCTGGTAGACCAGGGAACTATTCAGCCTGTTCCTCCTTCACAAGTAGGAAAGGGATTTTACTCCAGGATGTTCCTAGTCCCTCGAAAGGCGGGCACTTGGAGACCTATTCTGGATCTCTGCTTGCTCAACACCTTTTCCAAGGTTCCTTCTTTTGGATGCTTATTCTTCAAACCCTATTCTACCCCAGGCTTTTCTGGTGGTATTGGATCTGAGGGATGCTTACCTTCATATTCCTATTCGCCCTCTTTTCAGGAAGTTTTTCTGTTTCTTCCTCTCATTTTCAGTTCTCTGAGTTGCCCTTTGACCTTTCCACTGCACCCAGAGTATTCACAAAATCCCTAGCTCCTGTGATTGCCTTTTGCAGGCTCCTAGGCATTCATATTTGTTCTTATCTTGCTGACCTGTTGCTTCAAGTGTCTTTTCCCAGTTGCCTGCTACAGGATATGAAGTTCACAATCTCTCTCCTCCAAAGTCTGGGGTTCACTATTAACTTTTAAAAGTCTATCTTGAATCTCTATGTCAGGATCATACGTAGCTGAGATGCAAAATTCAGAAAGTGTCAATGCTGGCCTCTCTTCCAACTCCAAAACTTATGTTCTTGACAGCTTTATTTCTTTCTCTTCTTCCTCCACCTACTATTCCAGCCAGAGAGTTTCTTTGAGTCCTGGGATTCATGGCCTATTCTCTTCCAATGCTCCCTACACATGCAGAAGCTTCAGTGGTACCTCAAGTCAGTTTTAGCTTCAATATTGCCACCCTGTGGATTTCAGTGTGCTTCTCCTTCCTTGTCTCAAGCAGGAATTTGAGTGGTGGATTCAGTAACTTTCCCTCAAACCAGGCCTACCCTATCAGCCTTCGGTTCCTTCTCAAGAACTATTCACTGACATTTGAGACATGGGGTAGAGGCTTCCTGTGGTCATCTGAAAGTTAAAGATCTTTGGCAGCCTTCATCAGAAGTCAGGTCATATCAGCATCAAAGAGATGAGAGCTCTGATTCTAGCCCTTCAGGCTTTTCATCCTAAGCTGTCTGCAGGCCATCTGAAGGTTTGCTTAGGCAACACCACAGTGATGTGATATGTCAGCAAGCAGGGGAGAACAAAGTGTCAGTGCACAAACTAGTGGCAGATGCCTTGAGCAGGTCCAAAACACAGCTCATGAATGGTTCCTTCACAGAGATATGTTTCTGGACATAATCCATTGGTGGGATGTTCCTCAGGTAGATCTTTTTGCCTGCCCTTTGAACAGGCAGCTGTCTCTTTTCTGTTAGAGTGTCATGCAATCTGGTGTGGAAGATGGAGGCCCTTTCTTTTCCTTGGAAGAGGATGTCTCTCTCTGCCTTCCCTGCCCTTCCTATACTTCTAAAAATCCTACAGAAAATTCACCTGGACTCCCCAAAACTCTGTTAGTGACTCTCTTTTGGTCAAGACAGCACTGGTTCCCTCTTTTAATGCATCTGGCCAGGGGCCAAGTTGCTGGATTCTCCTTTGTGACCTCTGCACACAATACAAGGGGTCACTCCTCCATCCTCACTTGGACTTCAACTGACACTGTGGGTGATAAAAGTTTTGATCCCTTTTTAGGCATCTCTTTTCTGAGGATGTGCTCAGAATTTTAGAGGAGGCAGTAAAACCTGCAGCCAGAATGTCTTCTATTGTCCAAATGGAAGAGTTTTTTTTTTCTGTCTGGTGCTGTACTATGTCATAGGGTAAGTTTTTACTCCATATAATGTACCTAGTTTTTGATGAATTTATTTAACCACATGCGATAAATGGTTGAATTTCAACTGATCACCTATGATGACACCCAGTAATTTTGTCTTTATTTGTTCTGTCATGATATTTTTTAAAATAAGAACCATCTTTGTTGAATTATCTCTTATGACATAGCTAATCATACAATTATGTAAATAAAAAATGACATTTTCATTTGAAAACATTATACATCTCACAAAGTCTTCTATAAAGTCGTGGTCATTCAAACATTACATAGCTTATTCAATTCCTGACTTTCCTTAAACATCATTCCTCCTCCAAAACATTATTCCATATGTATTTTTCACACAATTCCCATTTTTATGTAATGTACTGCTACCATTTTCTAAAGACCCACTTCCATTTCTTTTATTTCTGTTGTAATATTTACCAGTTCAAGTTTGGTTGATTTAAACTTTGATTTCCATTTTCTAGTGATTACTTTTTTGGCAGCCACCAGAATTCAAGTCAACAAGGCCTTACTTATGCCTAAGCAATTACTGATGTTTATCACACCTCAAAAAAAATTTCTGGTTAAAGGCAGCGGTGGTGCAGCAAAAGTTCTTTGGTTCGATTCTTGGCTGGAGCACCTTGTGTGCGGAGTCTGCATGTCCTCCCTGCAGACGAGTGAGTTTTAAAGACATGCAGTAGGTGTGTGTGTATGCCTTCTGTGAAGGTTGGGCTCCAGGCTGGCAACTCAACACCGTAAAAACTCAACTGCTAATCAATCTGCGGACTGGTGTTCCACTGTGGTGACCCCTAATAGGAGAAGCCGAAAGACATTGCTTTTTTGCTTTGCAGTTGCACCAATTTGCTCACCCAGTATTTCTGACAGAGTGGTCTGTAGGGAACTTTTGAAGTCTGCCAACTCATTACACTTCCAAAAATATATTCCCAGTTACCTCTTTCTTCCCCATCACACCTCCATCATTTGCCATCTACCTGAGAAACAATTCTGTGGAGTCTGTTTGGCATATAAAAATACCTAAGCAAATACTTCCAAGCAAAAATCCTAAATCTTCTAAATAGACTTTCTTGCATATTTGGGAGCCATACATATATTCTCCCATTGTTTTTTTTTTCTGACTTGCTTATAAATCTCTCTTCCCAAGCCTTTCTAACTTTTGCTGATTGATTCCTATACGTATCATTCATTATTTTATATGCCGTACTAATTATCCCTTTTCTAACAGCAGCTTCTGTTCTAGATTCTATTAAAAACCTATCAGTGTTGGTCTTTCATTTAGGATCCCACAATTCCTTTCTTTGCCAATACTCTTGGCAGAGAAGATGGTGAGTAGTGTTGTTTTTGGGTGAAGAGCAGTAATTTAGGTTTTTTAAAGGTTTAAAAGTAGTTGCAAATCGTTTAGCCTCTTTTTTTATTTGAGAAGGATTGTTACATAAGGTCCTGAAGATTGAGAGACAGAGATTTGGCAAAGCAGATTAGGATCGAGTCATCAGCATGTTTACTAACGTACAGTTTTTTTTTTTGTAGCATTGTAGAGATCATCACTGAATACCTTGAAATGTGTGGGGGCCTATTATAGATCCTTATGCGACTCCAGTACTTACCGGCAAGAAGTTGGAGAAATGATCTACTGTGTGAAAGATCTTGCAAGCTAGACTCCAGCAGGGTATGGACCTAGAACTAACAAAACACACAGAAAAAAAATTAAATAGAACAAAACCACAGCTACCCAATAAAAATGAATCTACTAAATGCCTTCAAGGTGCTAGAGGTAAATACATACTTTATTTGTATCCAGTGGCTGTGGGTTTGTTCTGTGGTCCTAGAACTGCAAGATGTACATATTGGCTGTAGAAGGGCAGAGGCACCAGTGGTCAGAGTGCCAATATCTGCTGTATAATGGAGAATGCAAGAGAGTCCAAGAGAAATCTTTTACTTTGACTAGTCTATAGCATTTGTCTGGCTGAACCATAAGAAACTGTGTCAAGGGTTTAGCGAAGCAGGCATACCAGGTTACCTTATTTGCTTCCTGAAGAATCTGTTCACAGAACAGGAAGCAAAAGTTAGAACTGATTATGGAGAAATCATACAACACATACTTTAACCCATTACGGGTGGATTCCCTGCACATCAGCAAGTCAAATGGTATCAAAAATACTTGGTCTAGGGATCTAAACTAGTGTAGCATTATAACAGGATGGTTTGAAGGGACAGGTATGTCTCACAGAGAATACCGTTGCAGTGGAACAAGTCCCCATCCACAACGCAAAGTGCATCCCTGTCCATATTCAAGTGCAACTTGGATCTTTGGGTGGGAAACAGAAACTTTATCCCAGGACTGCCCCTGGACATCTAATGGACTGAGGCTGCTCATAAGTGCTTTATCACATGCATGGGTCCCCTCAAATTATCTGTGGTATGATTCCAGTTAATCTCATCAGAATCACATTTATTGGCCAAATATGCACACATACAAGGAATTTGACTCCAGTTTGTGACTCTCAGTACGAATTCCATAAATAACATACATACAACTATTAAGAACAAGACAAAAAAGTAAATATACATATTCATACAAGATGCAAAGTGCAACTCAGTGCAAGAAATCCAGAAATAAACTCTGACAAAAACAAGTATTAATATGTAAACAATACTGCAGAATCCTTGGAGGCTTGAGGAAAAAGAATACCCAAACCTAATAAGTTGAGTTAACCGTTTATGAACTTTGATGGCCCGTGGAAACAAACTGTTATTGTTTCTGCTTGTTTAACGCCTGTCTGACGGTAATAGTTCAAAAAATGGTGGCCTGGATGTGAAGAGTCCATGATTATCTTCCTTGTCATTTTCATAACTCTGGAATAGTACAGGTCTTGTAAAGAGGGCAAACTAGCACCAGTGATATTTTAGGCAGACCTGACTATTCAATGTAACCTATTTTTGTTATGATTCGACAGAGATCCAAACCTCACTGTTATGTATGAGCTGAGAACAGACTCCGTGACTGCTGTATAGAACCAACAGTTCCTGTGGGAGGTTGAACTTCCTCAGCTGTCACAGAAAGTATATTCACTGTTGTGCCTTTTTTATAATGGTTTCCCACTTCAAGTCCTGGGAGGTTATAGATTTCAAAAACTTGAAGGATTCCCCAACTGACACATTAGAGTAATATGTAATTATCGACCATGGGATGGTTAAGGCCAATCTATAACCAAATTGAATAGGTTGTTTTGAGCACCAAAAGGGAAATTGGCTTGGCTTAAAATGACCCACAAGGGCAGTTTGCCTAGTAATTACCTATGAATCTATGAAAAAATGACAAGTTCAAGACTGGTAATGGAGTAAGACAAGGCAGTATATTGTCACCCTGCTTATTCATTTTGCATGTTGGATATGTAATGCAAAATGGTAGGTTACACTATTTGGATGCTATAATCAAAATTGCTGGGAGAACTGTTTGTAGCTTTAGATATGCAGATACCACTCTACTTAGCTGAAATCGAAAATAATTTTGAATCTGTTGATGAAGGCAGAAATAGAAAGTGAAAAAGATGTTTTCTTGCTCTGCTTTAAAAAATATATAAAAAAACTAAAAATCCAATGCTTGTTCTTGTCCAGTTCGACCTTTGGGACATTGGATTTGATAGGATCCAACCTCAGCACCTTTCAGAAGGTTTGGATCCAGACTCTGGCTCCTCCCCTACCCGTAATTCCCTTTATTCCCCCAAAATACCTCTCATCTTGTTTGCTGCTTTGTTTGAAGGACATGGCGTTTGAAGGATCTGACATTTATGAAATAAGTATTTATGGAACAGCTATTTTCTTAAGCTTTTTAAAGTTTTTTTTTTAGCCTTCCCTCCCCATTTAAAAAAAAGAAGTCCTTGGTAGTTGATTTTTTTCTTTAACTGTTGTCGACCTTTCTAGATAGTAGTACAGTTGTGGTTATTGGCAACTTCCTTGCATTGTTTTTGTTGGTTTCTTTGCATATTTGTTGAGCGCTGGTACTACTGTTTCTCATTCTTCCTGGTCATGGCAAACAAGGTCCCCAGCATCAAAAAGGGCTAGGCCTGTGGCCACAGAATCTCAGTACAGGAACCTCACTCTGTGTGGACTGCGTAGGGGTAGCACACTTGGATTTTGATTGTGAAGTGTGTGCTTCCTTCAGCACTAGGACTCTGCAGGGTTGAAGAGACAAACTGGTTGTGAAGGAGCTGCTGTCTGCTTAAACTAGGGTTGTGGCATAATTCTCATCCTCTGTCTTCCTCTTCTCCATCAAAGAAATTGGAAAAAACGGGTCCATCAAAGAGAAGGAAAAGAAGGATAAATCTAAGTAGAAAGAGAATGGGATATAGAGGAGAAGATGGAGAAATCCAGAAAAAAGGTCTCCAGATCTATCAGAATTCTTGGGTCCAGCACTGAAAACTCCAAAACCATTGGATCGGACATCCATTTGGAACCATTTTCCTGTGTCTCCACCTTGCTTTTCACTGGTGCCAAGGAGGAGCTGTAAGCTTTATTTCCTTTTCTTACAGGGGAGCTGTAAGCTTTATTTCCTTTTCTTACAGAAGAGACATTCCTCCAGACCACCTTCAGTGGCTTTCTCCTTGAGGTTCATCCATTATGAGGAGTGTTACTGAAGTAGAACTAGAATGATGCAGAGGTTTCTTCAAATGCAGATTCAGTTGGGGGTCCTCCTTGAACCAGCCCCACTGGGCACTGGCCGCCTTCACTGTTTTCTTCAACTCTAATCTGCCCTTTGGATCTGCAGTTGACTGGTCTGAGACTTCTGAACCTTTGCAGAGCACCTACTTCAGATCCATTTTCTTCTGTGATAGTATCTCATATTCTGATGTTATAGGATCATGATGAGTCTTGGCGCTGAGACTTGAGGGGTCGAGTTGACTTCGAAACTTATAGATCCATTTTTTATCCTTTCGGGGCCTAGGCATTCGATAGCTCTGCTCCACTGTCATTATCAGAACTGGGGCTGGTCAGGAAGTATGTTATCCCTCCTATCTTTTTTTCAGATCGGAAGGAAACTTTTTTGGCTGTGACTGCAGCCTTGGCTTTCAAGGCATTTGAAAGGGTTCTTGCCACTTCCGTAGAGGAGGTGTGTCTGCTATACTCTGTTTCATCCCAACATCCACTGGATACTGTTTCTGACACCACACATCAGTTCGACTGGGGCAGTCAGCCTCGTGTAACCTTGGAGATGCTCACCAAGTGAGCTCTTAGTCTGATTCTGACCCTTCACCTGAAGCCCTGACGAAGCAGGGTCCTGCAAAACAGATGCGTAAGAAGAGACATTTAGATTCTTCACTGGAATCAGTCACAGAAGAAACCGGGGAAGGTATAATGATGAGGGGTTCCCATTATCTTCTCCAGAAGTAGTCACCTTCATGGATATTGTAATTGATGAAACAGTGAGGGGGTTGGCCCCACTGATGGTCCTTCTGTTGAGAAGAGTTGTTCTTCAAGGCTTTTCTGGCTGGCTGTTTTACCTCTTGGGTGCTGCTGCCAGCTGGTGACCTCATAGACCTTGTGGCTCAGCAGGCATGGAAGGATCCTGATGGGGTGGAGCCTGTTTCTAGGAAACCTGGCAAAATTTTAGTTGCTCATAAGGACAGGATGCTCTAGAGCAAGGTTCCATCAGTAGATGCCATAGTTGTGGCAGGCACAAAGAAGGCGCTCTCGGAGGAGAGCAACATCTGTCCATCCTCCTAACAAGGGAGTCCAGATATTGGACAGATTTAGGAAACTGTTGTACTCTTCAGTGACTTATGTACTCAGAGTATTGACCTACGTTGTCCACATGACGTGTTTGCAGAGGGCCTTGACGATGGCACTCGTTATATCCTTCTCTGATAACTTACCAGCGGACATTAAAAAAATCAGTGGAGTCCCAATTGTCTATCCTATAATCTAAGTCCGTGGTATCCATGCAACTGCTTTCTACTGCATCTGATGCCATGGATAGAACAATAGATACAACGTCACATAATATTCGCCATCATGCCTTGATGTGCGATTATTTGACTTTGTGGAAGGCTTCAAGACATCCTTCATCAACATCCCTTTCAGTGGTCCAACTCTTTTCAGACCCAAGGTTAGAGACCCTCACCAGGCACAAGCAAGCTGGTAAGATCCTGTCTGCCATTGGAATCCATTTCTACACCCCTCAAAGCACCTATTCTAGGAACCATAGAGGGGGGAAGATGATGTCGTTTCTTTTGGGGGTTTTAATCAAGACACTCCTGCAGACAGCCCCCCCTATGGGGGAGGAGCAGTTTAAATGGATGTCACTCTATGGGTAGAAGCGGACTGCAGAATCAAAGATTTTGTAGTCCTTTCACTGAGGACTCGTACCAGTGCTCTTTAAGAGTTGTCTACTGCCACACTCTGCTGCCAGTCAGGGGGTTATCCCTGCTCCCTCAAGCCTGGCAGACAGTCACAACAGACACATGGGTGTGGATGATAATCTCCAGTCTGCACTTTTCCCTTTTTCCCCCCTCCTCAGGAAAAAGAGACTTGCCAATGTACCATCCATTCATATGGAATCGGCAGCTGTAGACTTAACAAAACTTCTAGAAAAACATCATCCAGCAGGTCCCCCCAAACTAGTTAGAATCTGGAGTCAATTCCAGTTTCTATTTAGTTTTGAAGCAAACAGAAGACCCTCGGCCAATCTTGGACATTTACAAACTGACTGCTGTGGTTTAACAGACAATTTCAGATAGCCATGGTTCAGTTCATTTTACCTCTGAAAAAGGTCAACTGGATGTGCTTCATAGAGCTCCAGTATGCTTACTATCTTGTCAAGATATCGAGGCACTCCTAGAGATTTCTCATTTTGTTGCTGGGAGCCAATCATTTTCAGTTCAAGACACTAACTTTTGGCCTAATCACTGACCCCCCCCCCCCCCCGGGTGTTTACCAAATGCATGTCAGTGGTAGTACGGTATCTCTGACTGCAGGGTTTCTGGATGTTCCCATAATTTAGACTATTGGTTCCTTACATTTTCACTCAGGGATGTACTAGTGAAGCAAATGGATGACTTGCTCCAACTTCCCCAGCAGCTGGGAATTGCAGTCAGGCAAAGAATCGCTCAACTCCCACACAGAAAACATAGTGCATTGGATATCTCTTGAATATAATGAGTCAAACAGCCAAACTTCCACTTTCCAGGGTGTCATTATGTAGCTTATCAGGTACCTCACCCTGTCTGTACTTCTGCAACACTGATTTTCTTAATGGCTTCCAAGATCACACTATTCCCCTAGCAAGGTTTTACATGAGAGTTCTTCATTAGACCCTGTCAGTTTAATGATCCTTCCTATCACACACACTATTTTCACAGATTCATATTGCACCAGTTTGCAGGACACACATTAGGGTGGTTGACCTCCACAGTGGTTTTAGATGATTGACCCTTCTCTCCACATTCTCCAGTGGCTACAGTAACTGTGGATACTTCCCTTCTTGGATGGGTGGGTAGAGGCATTTTGAGGGGACCACAGTGCAATGCACTTAGTCACCAACAGAGGCCAGTCTTTATAACAGTGTCTTGGAGATGATGGCAGTCCTACTATAGTGGTGCAGGCATTTCAGGACGGTCTCCCCAAGGGTGTAGTTTCCATCCAGGCAATCAACATGGCATCAGTCTTGGTACATCAACAAATAAAGGTGGACGCATTTGTACCCACTTTGTTGGGATGCCATAGGAGTGTGGCAGTGGGAGATGTCTTCCCAATGTTTTCTCATAACAGCACACACCCTGAAGACTTCAAATGTTCTACTGAGCAGGTCTATTCTTCTGCCTCACAAATGGTCCCTTAGCTAGGTATTGGCGTTGCAAGTCTTCACTCACTGGGGCTAACCTTGCTGCATTCTTCCTTCACACCATGCCTAAACTGCAAATGCAACAGTTTTTGTCCTGATCCCTTCACAGGGTCAGTTACAGAGGGGTGCTGTAGTCCCCATTTGGGTCCCAGGTATTCTTTATGTACTGTTGATAATGAAATTTCTTCAGAAAGCCAGAAAGTACAAAGCCAGAGTAATCCTCATTGTGTCCTCTTTTGGCCGAGGCAAGTTTGGTTCCCCTTCTATTGGCCTTATCTAGTACATCCACCTTGGCTGTTGTACTGTCATCCAGATCTTGAGTTACCAGTCTGGGCAGCCTCACCTGGATCTAATTACACTGAACCTGACAGCATGGTTCCTCCGACACTAATGGTGACCTGACAGCATGGTTCCTCCAACTCTAATGGTGACCTGACATGCCAGGCTTTCTGCCGCAGTGGTCCACATTTTATCAGCTTCACAAAAAACAAATACTAGAAAGTTTTATCTTAGCAAGTGGAAAAGGTTGTCCTTCTGGGCCTCTTCCAGGGGAGTAGTCCCTTTTCCGCTCCTCTTCCATTCTGGACTTCCTGTCAGACCTTTTCCAAAAAGGATCCAGTTTTTGTAGTATCAAGGTACAACTAGCAGCCATTTTTAATGTTCACATTGGACAGAGCCTTCCTTTCTAAACCCATTAGAGATACTGTTCCTGCATAGGATATTACTGGTTTACTATCGAAATGTTATTTGTCATATGATTGAACATCACAACATCGAAGAAGCATACAGTACTACTTAAAATACCAAATGGAAATGTATCCGAATGACCACATTACTGATGCACTGTAACATTCAGTCATTATACCCTCGTAGTCCTGTATGTGAGCATCTAAAACTCAGCGTATTGAAGTCTGATATTAGAAAGCATACAGAAGATGTTAATATGAATTATCTACTCAGGATTTCCAACACTGGTTCATTGTAGTACAACTTGTAATGGGAATTAAATGTATAAATTCTGTTTCCCATTGTCAACACAATTGGCATTATGTATAACATAATAGCGGACAGAATATATCTGAGAGAATACAATGAGAGAAGGATTAAGACTTGTGGCTGTAACTTACAGATGTTAGGTAGTCCAATCTCGCCTACATTCTTACCCGTGGGTTCGGAGCCGAACCTTGGCTCCGACTCGGCCATACTCTAGCTCAAAGTCTTTCAATTGGCTGGGCTAAGAAGGTATCCCATGCTGCACTGCGCCCTTTCTCCAGATCTCATTTGCCGCTCGTGTAGCTCGGACATGGTCTCGCTCTTGGCTGTGGCTGTACCTTTTTTGTCTCTATTGACAGTTTTTTGCTTCTAAAACAAAAAGCTGTTTTCATGGCTGTGTGTATTTGGTAAAAATTTTGTTACTTCTGGTATTATTGTCTCTTGTGGTGTCCCGCTAACTGTTTCCCCTACGGGCTAGGCCCATTTCAGTTAGAGGACCTAGTCCACCCCTTCAGTGTTTATTAGTTAGTAGGTTCCTATCCTTCGGGCTAGGACCATTTAAATTAGAGGACCTAGTCCTTCCTTGTGTTTTCCTGTTGAGACCGATTAAGTTAGAGGTCTGGTGTTTTTTGTCTGTTGTGGCTTTTTTATTTAGTTCCCGCGCTTTTTATATATCAGCAATTTACTGTTATTCATGGTTGGGGTTTATTTCATCATGTCTAAGGATGCGAAAGAGCATAAGCCCTTGGGCTTAAAGTGTTCTAAATGTGGTTATAAAATGTCCATCACTGATGGACACTCTGTGTTTATTGTCTGGGGGCTATTTACCTCCAGGAATCTTGTACTTTTTGCCGTGCATTTAGCTTATGTGTTCTTCAGGAGAGGAAGAACAAACTAATTTTGAAAGGACTTTTGAAACCCTCCTTCAAGGAGGATTTGGGCAGGGCTTCTAGCTTTAAGTCCTGAGCCTCCAAGGCTAAAACTTCTAATGCAAAAAAGCATTCTCCAGCTCCATCTGTATCCTCGGAGCCCCCGGAGAAAATAGTGAAATCTTCTGTGGCATCCTCGGCTCTACTGTCCTCGGAGCCGCAGGAAGTTGGTATATTGACCGAATCTGCTTTGGCTCCAAGTCCCTCGGAGCCAATTACGGAGCTACCAGTTCGGAGCCGGTCTCTCCTCCTCGTAGGTCTCCTTCGGAGAGGAGGTCTAGATCTCCCTCCTTATCTTCTAGGTCCCCCAGGACTCTTTCAGATGTGGATGTAGATAGTGGTGCAGAGACTTTTGCAGTCACCGGTTCTGGCAAAATTGTTTTCGGCTCCAGCCCAGTCGGCTCTGGAGCCTGTCACCCAACCAGCGTCGATACTTTGATCGAATCTCAGCCTTCGGAGCCAGAGTGGTCAGTGCTGTCAGATGTCCCTAGGTCAGCTCCGATGGCCCATCCTGGCTTATTGGCTCCGGTTTCAGCTCTGACCCAGTTGGCTCCATTCATGGGGTCCAGGACTCGGGGTTCCTCGGTCGTACACGAGAGGGAGACCTCTGGTCGCTTTTTGGCTCCTAGCCTCCCTCTCGGTGCTTCGGCTCGGGGAAGCCTGACCCCTGCGTCTGCTTCGGACCTTGTCCCTTCTGCTCCGAGGTCTTCCATGGCTGGTCGATCTTAGGATCCGGGGGAACCAGCTTTCGAGGCCATGCAGAGTGCACTGGCCAGGTCGTCAGCGACATCATTCGGTCCTGACACTCTGTCCCCTCCAGCTCTGGTGCGGGTCTCTGATCGCCCTCAATCTTTCGACAGCGGAGACCCAAGTTGGTCCCCTTATTTCTGAGGGCCCCTCAGTGTTTTTGCCTGAAGAGCCACCCAGAAAAAGAAGGTGCAAGAGGAAGCACATTGACTCCCAAGATGAGTTCCTCATGTCCGACACCGACCTTGAGGAAACTGAGGGGTCCCCCAAGTCATCCTCTGGGGATGTCTCTTTCTCTGACATCCTGGAAATTTTGAAACAGAGGGGTAACTGGTCTGCCAAAGCTCCCTCTGAGGAGGCGTAGGTGTTCCTGAATGCCTTTGGGGCTCAGCCCTCTGCCTCCTGGGTGTCTCCACTCTTCGAGCTTTTAGATCTGGCTTGTCGAAGGGTGTGGGAAACTGCTGACTATGGAACCAGTCCCCAGGAGACCTAACAAATTCTTGTCCGCTCCCTCTGACAAAGAGTTTCTATCCAAGGGAGTTCCTGTAGATGCCATGGTGGTGGCAGCGGCCACCAAGAAGGAACTGGCTGAGACTTGTTCTACTGTCCATCCTCCTAACAAGGAGTCTAGGACCATGGACCGGTACGGGAAGCGTATGTTTTCTTCAGCAGCCTTTACGCTGCAGTCACCGAATTACTTATCTCATTTTACATGGCTCCAAAGAGAAGATCTGAAAGAGCTTGGAGATGCTCTACAGGGTAACGTTCCTGATGTGGTGGCTCAGAAATTCAACGCTCAGATGTCTACCCTCAACTATATTGCTAACTCCTCCATGAGGCTGATGTCTTATGCAGCCGAGGGAGCGGGTAGGGCAGCGAGTTCGGGAATTGCTCTTAGGCGACACTCCTGGATGCGCCTCTGTAATTTCACGGAGGCCTTCAAGTCCGCGTTCACCGACGCCCCATTTGATGGTTCCTCCTTATTTGGAACCAAGGTGAAGGACACACTCACTAAGTGCGAGCAATGGGGGAAAACTCTGTCTGCTGTGGGAGTTTGTTTTTCCCTACCCTCTAGGCCTTATCCCAAGACCCAGAGGGGTGGGAAGGTGTGCTTCAAAAAATCGCAGATATTTTTTCATGAAGTACAAGGTGAGTCCCCCTCCAGAGGCAGGGGAGGGGGTGGAAATTATGGTAGATGCCGCCCTAGGGGCAGAGGAGGCCCACGTAACCAGGGAGACAGTGATTCCTTTCGTGGTTCTCCCTACCATCGCTCCTGATGGGAGGTCCGACTGTGCATTTCCGGAACCAGTCGGGGGTCGTATTTCACTATACCCAAAGGCTTGGCAAAGTATAACTCAGGACCAATGGGTATTAAACAATTTCCGGAGGATATCGCATTCCCTTCTCATCAGCTCCCCCCGGATCAGAAAAATCCCAGATGTTCCACCTAGTCAAAGGGATTTCACAGCTTCAGAGGTTTTAAAGCTGCTAGAAAAAGGAGCCGTCCAGCCTGTCCCCTCAGACCAGATCAGATTAGGGACTTACTAAAGATTCTTTTTGGTGCCGAAAAGACCAGGGGACCTGAGACCCATTTTCGATCTCAGCAGATTGAACACCCATGTAAAGAAGTCCAAGTTCCGAATGGTCACGTTGCAATCTACTCTCCCATTGTTGGGAAAAGAAGTGTGGATGTGCTCCATCGACCTCAAGGATGCTTACTACTATATCAAGATGGACAGGGCATTCAGACGACATTTACGCTTCCTACTGGGAGCCAGTCATTTAGAATTTCGCGCCCTGCCCTTTGGTCTCGCCACAGCCCCCTGTGTGTTCAAATGCATGGCAGTGGTAACGGCTCACTTGAGACGTCAGGGATTCCAAGTGTTTCCATACCTGGACGACTGGCTCCTTTCTGTCACCAGCAGGCAATTACTCCTGCAAATCCGAGACGCCACGATCAGTCTGTCAACAATTAGGCATAACTCTAAATTGGGAAAAGTCTGCATTGTTGCCCTCGCAGCGTATCACCTTTATAGGCGCCGAGTTAGACACTGTGCTCATGAGGGCTTTCTTACCAAGAGAGAGGATTCAAAGTTTACAACAGCAAGTGTAAGCATTACTCCTTTTGAGAAGAGTGAAGGCAAGATTGATTCTCAAATTGTTGGGCATGATGGCTGCTACAATTATGCTGGTTCCTTTGGCGAGTCTACACATGAGGCTCCTTCAATGGCTATTCTTCGCTCAGTGGTCTCTGCAACATCTTCATCTTTCTCATCTCATAGTAATCACAGACCGATGCAAGCAGGATCTACCCTGGTGACTTCACACCAGGAATCTCGACCAGGGAGAACCCTTCGTTCCAACCGCTCCAGTTGCCACAGTGACCACAGATGCCTCCCAGATAAGGGTGGGGGGGGGCATTATCTAGGCAGGACAGTCCAAGGCACGTGGCAGGAACACGAGATGCATCTGCATATCAATGTCCTGGAGATGAGAGCAATGCTACTAGCCTTGCAAGCACTTCAGAGCTTTCTTCCTCTTGGGACAATTGCGATCCACACAGGCAATATGTCAGTGGTATGGTATCTAAGCAAACAGGGAGGAACCAAGTCGTGTCCCCTTTGCAGAGAGGCCATGCAAGTGTGGCAGTGGGCCGTGGCTTCCCAACATTTTCTTGTAGCAATGCACATTCCGGGGAAGTCCAATGTGATTGCCGACGGGCTGAGCAGAGACATTCTGATGCCTCACGAGTGGTCCCTGAACAATCAGGTTGTGGAGCAGATTTTCCGCAGGTGGGGTCAGCCTTGCTGTGACCTATTTGCCAGCCCCCTCCATACCAAATGCAGCAGCTACTTCACCCTTATCCCTCCTCAGGGGGAATCACCCAGGGACGCTCTAGTTCATGATTGGCACTCCAGTCTACTGTATGCCTTCACCCCTGTTCCTCTGCTGACAAAGGTTATTCAGAAAGCGCATTCTTTGGGAAGCAAAATGATTCTGATTGCTGCACAGTGGCCTCGCAAAATTTGGTTCCCCTTCCTCCATTCTTACCTAGTGGACGCCCCCTGGATTATGGACCCTCATCCAGATTTGCTGACTCGTATGTCAGGGCAGCTCCATCCCTCTTTTCAGACCCTCAGGCTGACAGCCTGGCTCCTCCACTTCCATCATTAGTCAGGCTTCATCATTTTCCGCCAGAAGTGGCTCATATTCTGTCTTCTTCCCATAAGCCTTCCACCAGAAAAATCTGTTCCAGCAAATGGAAGAGATTTTCCATATGGGCGCATGCAAGACAAATTGATCCTTATACAGCTCCAGTTTCGTTAGTCCTGGAGTTCCTCTCCATGCTTTTCAACCAAAGATCAGCAGCCATAACTGTTAAAGTCCAGTTGGCGGCTATTTCCACTTTTCACGTCACTGATGAGCCTAGTCTCATGGCACACAGACTTTGTAAGGCATTCCTGAAGGGCACTATGCTGCTTCGTCCTCCAGTTTTTGAACCAGATATGCCTTGGGACTTAAATTTTGTTCTACAATATCTCACTTCACCTCCCTTCTAGCCTGCAGCCAATTGTGATTTAGAATATTTGACTTGGAAGACAATTTTTTTAGTAGCCATCACTTCAGCCAGACGTGTCACAGAGCTTCAGGCCTGATCAGTTAGACCACCTTACTTGATTTTTCATAAGGACAGGGTTTCTCTCAGACCATCCCTTCCTTCCTACCGAAAGTGGCTTCTGTTTGTAATCTAAACCAATCCATTGAACTACCAGTGTTCTTTCCAGAGTTCTCGAACAAGGCAGAATTTAGATTTCATCAGCTTGGATGTGCACAGACAATTACGATTCTATTTACATAGAATGAAGGATCTCAGAAAATCTGATCAGTTTGTCTCATTTTCAGAAAACAGGATAGGGTCTCCTGTTTCCAAAGTCACTTTGTCCAGATGGATTTCCAGTTGTATTTCATTCATTTATGCTTCAGGTGGCAAGGATTTACCATTTTGAGTGAAGGCTCATTCTACCCGATCTGTGTCTACTTCTACAGCTTTTCAGGCCAGGTTGTCTATGGATGATATTTGTGCTGTGGCTACATGGGCATCTCCTCACACCTTTGTTACTCACTACAAGTTGGATTTGGTGTCCAGAGGCAGGTCTTCCTTTGGTTCCACAGTGCTCAGGAGTATTTTCCACTTAGCCTCCCAGGATTCAGGTGCTGGGGACGCTGTCCCACGGGTAAGAATGTAGGCGAGATTGGACTACATAACATCAAGAAGTTATGTACTCACCATAACGTTTGATGTATGTAGTGCATCTCGCCTCACATTCTTACTTACCCCCCCTCCTTCCCCCATCCTGGAGGACCTAGAGGTTAGGTATGGTTTCAAATTACTTTCTGGTTAGTATGTTCTTTTTTCTCTATATGTTGTATGTGGAGGAGTGAATGGTTAGCTTGCAGCAAACAAAATCTGGGGAAAGGGAGCAGTGCAGCATAGGATACCTTCTTAGCCCAGCCAATTGAAAGACTTAGAGCTAGAGTATGGCCGAGTCGGAGCCGAGGTTCGGCTCCGAACCCACGGGTAAGAATGTGAGGCGAGATGGACTACGTACATCGAACATTATGGTGAGTACATAACCTCTTGTTCGTTGCTGTCTGCGTAAGTGTTCATAGTGCTGATACTCAACAAATAAACGTCTGCCGAAATTTCACTGGGGTTTACAGTTCCTTTAGGTTGCATCCATATGTACGTCCTAATATGACATGAGCGTTGAAGCTTATTGGTTGACCACTGGAAGCAACGTGTGTATGCACATTGATTCTATAAACTTAAAAGGGAATTTTATATGGCTCAGTCTGAGGATTATACAGTGGCATGAAAAACAGGGTATTAAGGATAGTTTTTGGAAACATTATAACACGTACTGGTGAGGTAATATTGACGTTTCATTTGCCTTGTTTGTAGTATGTGTAGGAAGATGTGTAATGTTATTTGTAATGTCTTTTCCAGAGGAATATGGATGCAGACAATGACGTATATATTTACTGGGTGCAATTGGTGAGGTGTATGACACCATAAAATCACAGAAGGGGAAGGATTTGTGTGTAGAGGTATATCGTTATTTGGAGCATACAGATGAAACCAGACTGTATTGGTGTCTGTGTAAGGCACAGTACAAGTGTAAAGGACATTACATAGCTAAGTAACCACAGATGGCAACAGGTTTTTAAAATCTAATGGGCATTTTCATGCACCTAACATTATGAAAATAGAAGAATGTAAGATGCATGATGGTATTAAAAGATGGGCAGAGACTTCCGTGGAAGATCCATGTAAAATTGTCTCTAAAGTATTAGCTAGTGCCTCTGCTTGCATTGTAAATATGATACCTAACACTGTACCTCTGAAACAGACAGTAAATCCATTTTCCTGCTCAATGGAAAAGCACAGATAGCCCCCTGTGCTAGATGCTCACCTCATGGCACCTAGACTATCGTCGCTGACTTGATTGGACTCCCTCCCAGTGCGAATGCACAGACCAGCCTCCACACAATACCACAGAATTACATGTAAAATACCTAAAGTGTCTCAGGATAGCCCCCTGTGCTAGATGCTCACCGCGTGGCACCTAGACTATCGTCGCTGACTTGATTGGACTCCCTCCCAGTGCGAATGCACAGACCAGCCTCCACACAATACCACAGAATTACATGTAAAATACCTAAAGTGACTCAGGGTAAAATACTTTCCTAACTAAAAGTGTATTGTCCGTTAGCGTTCTGTTGGCAGGAATCAGACAGTACCAGCTCTAAAAAAAAAAAAATCAGGCTATATATCTTACTGGTAATTCTATGTCCAGCAAAAAAGGCAAGCTGACATTAAACACGGTTACCTTTATGACCCAGGAAAACTCCTTGTGGTGTAGTCCCTGACGTCAGCGAAGTTACATTACACCCTAGTAGTTTTTCCGCCATTATTTTCCTGCTCAATGGAAAAGCACAGGTACTGACCTGCCCTCCTGCTTCTCCATGCTTTTAGGTATGTTCTAAACTAAGAAAACTTTAAATTAGTGTTTATTCCTGCAATGTATTTCTTGAATTACTGCTTAACGCGAATGTATTGCTTTTAGTGCACGCTCATACTGAAGGACTGAATGCATTGTGGCGTTGTTTAGCGTCGCATTAAAATTTAGACTATCTAAGCTAACAAATCAGGGAAATGTTGAATTTGCTTAGAGTGAGTGTTACGCTTTCTTTGTCTAGCTCATTCTAAATGCATGAATGTACTGTAGCGTTGCTCAACGACGTTTTTAAATCTGATAACTGCAGTTACAACGAAAAGAACTTCTGCCTGCTTGCTTAGTGCCAGGTTTCATGAGTCGCTTAGCATACTTGTATATTTTGACTAATACAGTATCACTGAAGGGTTTGATTGTACTATTGGACTCACATAGGGTTGTAAGTGTATTTAGTCAATGTATAGATGGACAAGTTCTACTATTGGTAGCCACACATACTAAGTTACTGCATTGTCTTATCTGTTGAAATAGGGTGCTTATTAACTGTCTTACCTGTTGAATTAGAGTGCGTTTTTAACTGTTTCCAATATTTTGTTGTTTAATACTGTTAAGACTCTGGCAATGGTAATGGCTGAATCTCACTAAACTAAGGAAACCTTGTACTCTGATACTAAAGCCACTATCTCTCTCCCTTCTCTTACTTTAGATAGTCCCCTGTGCTAGATGCTCACCGCGTGGCACCTAGACTATCATCGCTGACTTGATTGGACTCCCTCCCAGTACAAATGCACAGACCAGCCTCCACACAATACCACAGAATTACATGTAAAATACCTAAAGTGACTCAGGGTAAAATACTTTCCTAACTAAAAGTGTATTGTCTGTTAGCGTTCTGTTGGCAGGAATCAGACAGTACCAGCTCTAAAAAAAAAAAAAAAAAAAAAAAAAAAAAAATCAGGCTATATATCTTACTTGTAATTCTATGTCCAGCAAAAAAGGCAAGCTGACATTAAACACAGTTACCTTTATGACCCAGGAAAACTCCTTGTGGTGTAGTCCCCGCTACGCTCGGGCTTGCTCCGCACCCCACCCTGCCCCCTTATCCCACCTGCCCCCACTACCTCTACATTTATTACGTCATCCAGCCCATCCCCTTTACCACCAACCAATCACAACTGTCCCTCACTCTGATACTTCTCCCTCCCATTTTTCTGTCTGTCTATACTACTAAGGCTACTCCCCTTGTCCGCCCACCCACCAACCTCTCTCCATTAACACTCTATACTCCACCTCCTGCTTTCTACCTACCCATTCTACCAAGGTAATTCCCCCAGTCCTCCTCACTCACCAACCTCACTTCACACCATGGATAGAAACTCTTTTGCTACCCTCCCCTTCATAGTATTACTCCTTCTTATACCTTATCTTCTAACAAAATATGAAACTCTAGCCCTAGCAAGAGCCTACCTCCCCAGGGATCACACCTCCCTGCATTCCCACAACCCCTCCAACCTCATCCCTCCCTCTCACTACCCTGCTAATAACCCGATCTCCAAAAGAACTCATCCTACCCTCTGCCACCCTAAAGTAACCACAACAAAGGACAATCTTAAATTACTTATTAAACTCCAAAAACTACTAGATTACTTGAAAAAATCCATCACAAAAGACGGCGACATCCACCCCAACCCAGGTCCTAATACTGACCTAGGCCCTAACTCCCTGAAAGTAGCCAGAAGCCCTGAGGGCTCCCTCCTTATGCTCCACCTCAATCTAAGAAGCATGAATAATAAAGTTCACAACTTGCATGTTATGCTTGCAACCCATTCCCCTGACATCATGTGTCTATCGGAAACATGGCTCAAACCTAGCACTAAGGATGAAGAAATTATCCCACCTGGGTATAACATCCTTAGGGCCGATCGAACAACTAGAAAGGGTGGGGGAATAGCTGTCATGTTCAAGAACTCATTGAACATCATAATGAATCCACTCCAACCTCCCAAAGTCTCTAACCTAGAACTGATTGCCCTAAAGCTATGCCTAAACAGCCAAAAAAGTATCAATCTCATAGTAATTTATTTACCACCAGGCAAAAATGTAGAAAACGTAACTCTTAGTTGGTTTGCCACCAACTATCCCCAAGAAACCATAGTACTAGGGGACGTTAATATTGACTGGTCCCTCTACTCCGTACACTCAAATCCTCTCCCCATCAACTTACATGGCTTCTCCCAAAATATTCTATCTCCCACTAGAATTGGAAATGCTCAACAAAAGGAGAGCATCATTGACTGGATTCTTACTAACAAGGATACAAATAACTATACCACAGGGACCCTTCCCAACGACCTTAGTGACCACCTTATCACCTTTATTATAAAACATAAATGTCCGACTACAAACCCCCCCCCTAACCAGACTAGTTAGAAACAGTAAGAAATTTGTCCCAGACCAATTTCTTGCAGACCTTAAAGCGTGTAATTGGTCCATACTAAAAACTCTACCCTTAGATGAGAGTGTGTCATACTTTAATGACACTTTCCTCAAGATACTTGACTCTCACGCTCCTAAGCGACTTACTAGAACTAAGGTACGAATCGCACCTTGGCTAACAAATGATGCTAAAGCCAAAATTAAACTCCGAGACCAGGCCTGGAACAAATGGAGAGCTACTAAAACCCCCCTAGATCGCATCACGTTTTTACAGCTTAGAAACTCAACCAAAGCAGCCGTTACGTCAGATAAAAAACAATATTTCTGTCACCTCCAAGATAAACACCAGCATAACCCTAAAAAATTCTGGGCTGGATTCAATCACCTCCTTCATCCAGGTAAATCTACCACCCCCACCCCTGAGAAACTCATGGGTAAAGATCCAGGAGAAATAGCCAACACTTTTAACTCTTTTTTTACCGAGACCATCCAGTCCCTCGCCAGTCAGCTTACTTCTTCTCCCTCGGCTGTATCCTTAACTAAAGACCCAACTCAACCATCCTTTAACCTACAACCAACATCCACCTCCTATATTTGTACTCTCTTGAAAAAACTCAAACCAACCACCCTAGCGGCTGACCTACTCCCAGCCAAATACTTACAGATAGCATCTGATGCCATAGCCCATCCCATTTCAATCTTGATCAACAGAACCATTACTGAAGCTTCCATTCCCTCAATCTGGAAAATCTCTTATATCATCCCTCTCCATAAAGGAGGGTCCTCCACGGACACATCTAACTATAGACCCATAGCTATACTGTCTCCACTAGCCAAAATCATGGAACGCTGTGTTCACAAGCAACTCATTAGCCATCTTACTCGTAACAACATCCTGTCTAACACCCAGCATGGTTTTCGCCCTCATCATAGCACAACCACAGCTCTCCTCTCCTTTGTTGACTCAACCACAACCGCAATAACAAATTAATATCCTCTGCGCTCTTTCTCGACCTATCGAAAGCCTTCGACATGGTCAATCACCAGCAGTTGCTCCACACACTGGAAACCTTTCATCTTAGCAAATCAACCATAAGTTGGTTTAATGCTTACCTCTCTTGTAGAAAACAGGCGGTTCAGTGGCAAAACAGTCTATCAAACCTACTCCCCACTAATATCGGTGTTCCCCAAGGCTCTATTCTCGGTCCCCTTCTCTTTTCCATCTTTATAAATGGTCTACACTCTATCATTCCCAAAGCCACCTGTATTCAGTATGCAGATGACTCCACCCTGATCTGCTCTGACGTCTCTCTCGCCAAACTCCAAGTCACAACCCAAAACTGCTTTACCATAGTCGAAAAATGGTTTTCGGAACTTAAACTCTTACTTAACCCAACCAAAACCAAATTACTTCTATTTTCCCCCACTCCAACTACCTCCCAAGGAAAAGAACCTCCTAATACCAACAACCCAACCTTCCGTGTGTCCTCCAACAATGGGACCATAATCGTACCTGTCTCCCACACCAAACTACTAGGGGTGACCATAGACCACAAGCTTAAATTTGATATGCACATTAGCCTGTCCATTAAGTCGGTAAACAAGAAACTCGGGTCCATGTATAGAATAAAGAACTTCTTAACCCCGCACACCAAACTATCGCCCGCACCCACCTCCTCTCATTACTTCTTTACGCCTCCCCGATTTTCTCCTTCCTTAACAAGAGAGAGCTCAATAAACTATCTACAACCTATAACCATATAGCCAGATTCATAACAGGAATGCCCTATCGCACCCATCCCTGCCTAAACCTAAGGACACTGGAATGGTTAGAATTGCCCAACATTTTCAAACTCAACCAACTCACTGAGGCATTTAAAATAATCAACCATCCAGACAAAACCCCCTCATTGAGCAAAATACTTACCCCCTACTCCAACCTTACGTCCCTCAGGTCATCTAAAAGTCTTCAAGTGCAGACCATCAAATCTAACAACTCGGGAGGTGAAGCTCTCTATGCCAACTCCATTGGTAAATCCTGGAATTCCCTCCCAAACAATCTAAGACTCACGACCTCTCTTCACCAATTCAAAAAACACCTCAAAGAATTCCTAAAGTCCCAATGGCTATGCCCTTGTTCTAATCCAGACTAACAGCAAACGTCCCAGGCCCACCTAAACCTCTACCCAACCCAAATCCTTAAGGGTTCACAATGTAGCCATGTTAGAGCATCTACATAAGTTTGTTCCTGTTTTAAACATTATGTAAAACCTACTTGTTTGCTTTTTTATTCCTATGTGTATAATAATAATTCTTGTTCTGTTTTTTTTTTTTTTTTTTTTTTTTGTTTATGTACCTCTGTTTTCTGGAGCTTTTCTCCCCGGGCCTTTACTGAAAATGGATATGTATCCAGCTAGACTAGCCCAGTCAACAAATGTAAAATAAATAAAATAAAATAAATAAAATAAATAGGGTGAGGCAAAAGAAATGTAAGAACATGTTTACTGATATTCAGGCATTAATGGACCTAGACCAAAGCACTTGCCAATAAAAAATGGATAATTCATTATCGAACATACAATTGTGTCCAATGCGAGATCTGGTGCAGTGATAAATGAAGGGAATCTTCGTATGCGGTGCGACTCTGAGTACGTTTTGGTTGATAGTGCATTCCCTATTAGTACTGCTGAATGCAAATGGGTATACATTGCTATTTATTAATGAATGCAAGTAAACGGACAGTCCCAGCTGTATTTGGTATAATGCTAAGTAAATGTGAAGATTGCTATGACCGGTTTTGGCAAGGTATTTTTGCTTATGTGACAGTTACAGTTTGTCCTTTAAACCACGCATTGTGCTCTGTGATTTTGAGAAGGGGGTCATCAACTCCATTAGACGGCATTTACCTGAGAGCACAGCCGAAAGCTGTTGGTTCCATTTTTGCCAGATCATATGGTGCCAAATTCAGAAATTATACCTGCAGGCAGAGTTTGGAAGTAATATGCAAGTTGCAGTCTTGTGTAAACAAATACCTGCACTCGCATTCATACACCCAGATAACATCCTATGCAGAATGCTTGAAATAGAGCAAGATATGTCCAAAAAAGGATTGCCATTATGTACTTTTTTTCTTTTCTTTTCTTTTTTTTTTTTTTTTTTAAGGATAACTACATTATTGGCAGGCCCAGAAGATATTGCATGAGGGCAGCAACTGCTGAGAGACTTCCTCCTTTATTTAATATTGCCTTCTGAAATCAGTGGGACACTTGCTCGTTCAGTTATCCTAGAAGTCAGAATGCTGTTTAGGATTAAATGGTTTAAAAGTTTGCTCGGTTAACTGTTTATGCTGGATGTTCTGCATGCTATACAACTTGAGCCAAATCATGTCAGCGTAGCAGACTAAGTTGCGTACCATCCTCTCCAAAACGTAGGAGGTTGGTTGATAAGGAGACTATTTGGAAAGCTGTTAGCTTGTAGTAAAAGTTTAACTGCAACAGTTTTAGTTGAGTTAGTTGCCCAGCATTGTTCCTTCTAACTCGCTCTGGTTATATTAAGGTAGCAGCGATATAGCACAATTATACGATTGTGATGTGTCTTATTTATGCCATATCCACATTTGGGAGCACAGAAACACATGCCAATACATCTGTTTGCTTGTCTGTTTTAAGGAATAACAAATGCTTTGAATATTGTAGTCATTCGATTTTGTTTCAGGTCTCCACCTTTCTTTATGGTTCTGTCACAGTTAACAAAATCATTGCATCACTTATGTTTTTTGGGGGAAGTATATACATTTTTCCAAAGTTTTGCATTTATTTTATATTCTTATATTTCATTTATCTTATATATTACATTTATTTTATATTGTTATATTTTATTTTCCCATTTATTGTAGAAAATATATACAGTTCCCCAAAGCTTTACATTAATTTTATATTCTACTTCCCTGATGCTCTACTAAATCTGCTTTTGAGTTCATATAGATAAAGACCCCTTTAGGCACTGACCTGGGCTAGCTGGTTGGTTGTTTTTCTATTCTCACAGCTTTCTCCCAAGACCTGGTTCATAGCCCCCCCCCCCTTTCTTGTTCTTCTAACACAGTTCTATTGTTAGCTTCCTGGCCCTGTCAAACCTGTTTTCTCACAGCTTTCTCCAAGCCCTGTGGCTGTCAGCCCCCCCCCCCCTTCTCTCAGTTTCCGAACATAATCTTATTGTAAGCTTCCCAGCCCTGTCAAGTCGAGTCTATTCCCTCCCTCTTCCTTTTGAGAGTTTACTTATTCCTTCCCTGAGCTACGTCGCCATCTTTAAATACTTGGACCATCTGCTCCTCCTCCAGATTTCCTACCTTACCCGATAGTTTCTTTCCATAGAGCAACTTCACAGTTGGTTTAAACCCGCTCCGTTTGCCCTGCTGCACTCAGTCTCACTCAGCTCCCCTGCCCTACCCCCGTTCTCACCCACCCCACATCAATTAAATTTATATTTACTCTAGCTCCCCCTACCCCACTACCCAGTTATGCTACTCCAATTCCCCCTCTATTACACCACTAGCCACACCTCTTCACTTACCCTCACATTACACCGTTAGCCACACCTCCAATCAAACCCACACATATACCCATCATATTAACTCACCTCTTCATTGCCCCATCAGTACAACCTCTTCACCACCACCACATCTCACTATTGCACACTAATACTCACTCCTTTAGTCACCCACATCCCATACTACAGTGTTCATCTCTACTATCAGTACTCTACTTAACTTATCACTCTTTCATTATCCTACTATACGTCATTCTTCTACCTCTTCCTCCTGCTGCCCATTATCCTCTCTCTGAACACACCACTTCCTTCTCACAAATTTCAGCCAGCCTTTACAGCACAAGCATATTATTATGTACCAGAGTAAAAATCCTCCCCCACCATCACCACAATAATAATTTCTCTCTAAATTATCCAATCAAAGTAAAATGGAAACTAGAATACACTACTCTCCCATATCCTGTAACAAACCTATCACTATGCGGAGACATACATCCCAACTCGGGTCCCATCTCCTCTCCTCTGCAAACCCCCCCCCCCCCAACTCCCATAAATCAGTAAACTTCACTACAATTAACCTACAAAGCATCAGAAATAAAATACCTGACTGACATGCATCGATAGCCCACAACAAATCCAATATTATTGTCTCAACTGAAATGTGAGGACATAGAATTCCTTCACCCAGATTTCACCTGTCTTAGGGCCGACAGACCCCAAAAAAGTGGAGGCATCTTTCTAGTATACCCCATGTCCTTCAGAATTGTCCCATCTACAAAACCCATCCCACAGCTGAAAGTCTAGTTTCTTTCCTTAAAATGAATAATTGCAAAAATCTCTATGTGATAGTCATTTACAATTCCCCCAGGCAATAGCATCCCAGTTTTTGAGGAAATCCTTGCCTGGGCATCTAGTAACATAAAAAATGAGACTGTCATACTGGGAGATGTAAATATCAACTTGTTACACATATCTTCACACCACTGTAACTGCAGTATCAATCTATGTAAGTTCTCCCAGCTAGTTAAGTTCTCCCAGCTAGTTAACACCATAACCAGGCCTAATAAAATTTAATAGTAATGGCTCAGTCCTTGATCGGATTTTAGTGTCCGACCCAAGTAAGATCACATCTGCTGGTACACACTCCAGTAGAGTAAATGACCACTTACCGGCTTTTATACAACGTGAATGTACCACAACAATTAATAAACATCAGTACAGGGTTACCAGAGATTAATCCCAGTTCTGTCCATCTAGCTTTAACCAAAGGTTGCTTAGCATCAACTAGGCTGTAATAAAATCACTTCCCTTTGAGGCAGTTGAGTTCTTCAACTCAACCTTTCTCAGCATACTATACAATCTCGCTCTCCTTAGACAAAAGTGAGTAAAGTCTAATCATGCCAGTTGGCTAACGAGATCCACTAAGGATCTCATGAAACGCAGGGACAAATGATGGAAAATCTAGCAAAAAAAAACAAAAACCCATCTGACCTCACCTAATACAAACAACTCCGAAACCAGGTTAAGCGCCTAGTACTAGAAAGCAAAAAAGAACACCACCTTACATTACAAAATAAACACAAGCAAAACCCAAATAAATTCTGGAGCACACTCCACTGTTTAGTAAACCCAGACTGTAGTAATAATCCTTGCCCAAACCCAAATAAAACACCCATTGAAATTACTGCAACCTTCAACTCCTACTGTAGCCAATCTAACCACTACTTTTCCCGAGACCAACTTGTCCATCACAGACCTCTCTACAGCTAACACCAGTACACCCCCTATTCTCAACTTTACTCTGTCACCTATACCCAATTTGACTGTTAAAAAGTTGCTTCTAAAACTCAAACAATGCACAAAATGCCCCTGATAATATACCCGCCAGATACTTGCAAATCTCAGCCAACTCAATCGCTTATCCTACCAGCATACTTCTCAACAGATCTGTCCAAGAATCCTATATGCCCATCATCTGGAAAAAAGCTTATATCCTCCCTCTACACAAGGGGGGCCCCAACATAGACACCACCAACTTCCGCCCCATTGCTATACTGTCACCCATCTCTTAAGATTCTGAAAAAATGTATTCATTCTCAACTTCTTCACCACATCCTCTCCCCCACCCAACACGGATTTAGGCCAGGACATAGTACCACCACTGCCCTCATATCCTTCATGGACACTGTCAACCAAGCCCGTGATACTTGTAAAATCATATCTTTACTATTTCTTGAGCTTTCTAAAGCTTTCAAAACTATATCCCACACTCTCCTAACAAAACTCTCTAACGTAGGTACTTCACCTCAAATTCTAAACTGGTTCATTAATTAGCTCACTAACAGGCAACAATTAACTGAATGGCAGAACTCTTACTCCCCTTTCCTAACCACCACTGGTGTTCCTCAAGGCTGCATTTTAGGCCCACTTCTGTTTAGCATATTTGTCAATAACTTCCACAGTGCACTCTCTCAAGGCTCAGTCATCCAGTATGCTGATGACTCCACTATCATCTGCACTGCAAACAACTCCTCAGAACTATACCAACTCAACCAAAATGCTCTTACCCCCACCAAAATTTGGATGTGTAGTAATCATCTTGCTCTGAACCCCAACAAAACCAAACTAGTAATCTTTGCCCCCAAAAAGTCCACACCCCTACAAAAAGAGAACTTCATTCAATCCCTAAATAGTACCACCATCGACATTGTACTCGGAACAAAACTCCTAGGTGTCATCATGGATGAAAACCTCACATTCAACCTGCACATCCAGTCCATTGTCAGAGACGTATCAAAAACTTGTCACTCTCTACTGACACAAACATCTACTCAGTGTATCAGCTTGACTTTGCCTCCTCTCTTCTCTTACCTTCTCTTTTGTACAGTGCCCCCTCCTCACCAACATTCAGTCGTCTCAAGTCTAAACTAGACTCATGCTACAACAAAATTGCTAAGTTTGTAACTTATGCCTCCTACGCATCTCACCACTGACTATCATTACGTATCATAAAATGGCTTGAATTCCCCAACTATCTCACCTTTATCCAAATAGCTACAGCTCACAAACTCATTATAATCCATGTGCCCTGCTCTATCTTCTGTACTTAATTTATACCATCCTAACAGACCACTCTGATCCAACAACCAACTGCTCGTAAATGTAGAAAAACCCAAATTTTCCACTAGCCAGATGCTTTAGTTCTTTACCATCGCAAAACTTTGGAACTCCCTCACACCCAAAACTTGGATCCACCCACTCAGTAACCCTCCAAGACATTTATTATTTATTTATTTTACATTTGTTGACCAGGCTAGTCTAACTGGATATATGTCCATTTTCAGTAGAGGCTCTGGGAGATGCATTCCAAGAACACAATTCTAATAAAAATGTTGGTACAATACATAATTTAACAAATTATAACAGCTCTTTCCACAGCTATATCACAGACCTATCACATACATACAACAAACCACTACAAACATTGGTATTATCTACAGCATAAAATTCTCTTTGTCATCAAGGAAACAACACCTTTCTTCATCTTGGCTGTGCACATCTGCTAACACCACAGCTCATATAACCTAACTTCAACCATCACAACTATTCTCACCTCCACTCTGTTACTCTGGCATCCTCCTTTCACATCCACCTGTCTTTTTACTTACTCCACCTCTCCATCCTGTCCACTTCCCTCTTCTACTAACCCACATTGTCCTACCATTGAGCTCTCCTGTCTTCTCTTCCTAACCCTTATAGACCTGCCATTGAACCAGGTGAGACATTCAGGTACTTTTGCAGCCTACCTTAATATCATACCACCACTTGTATCTGCAACAATATCCACTGACTTTGCTGATTCCTGCAACAGGACTCGTAGCATGTCGCTCAGCTGTTACACCTCATAAACATGTGAAAAGTTTAAGTACCTAGTCTCTAATTAATTCCTATATCTGCTTTGCATCCACTGCATGAAGTGTCCTATATAAATTTTGCTAGCTGAAAACTACTCGTGGAATGTTCTCATGTATATAATCAGTATAGCTTGTATAATATCTTTGATTTGAGAATTATTTATGTACTGTTTTTTTTCAACAGTTGTATAAGCTGCCAGTAATATGTACTAAATGTCTTTATTAATGTGAATTCTGTATTGTATGTGAAATGTCTTATATGTAGAACTTTTCTCCCCATGACTCCACTGAAAATGGGCACTTCTGGCCCAGCTGGACCATCCCGGTAAACAAATGCAAATAAATAAGTGACTGGTCAGCACCTTACTAATTTTTTATTTTTTATCTAATTTTGCAATACCGCAAGTACAACGGACAGCTGTATTCAATGGTTTCTACAGGAGCAGTTCAAATATAGCTCTCTACACGTTATGGTGACATTTACATATGCAGGCACGTTCACAGACATGGGAAAAGACAGGATGTAATAGTTGAATGAATGAGCTCCATGGAAATTGCAAACGTAAAAAAAAACATTCCGACGCTTTCAACATTTTAAATGCAAGTTTAAATAATGATTCGGCAATATACCAGGGATTAAATTAATAAACGACTAACTTGGTTCCGCATTTTTGATAGTAAACCAATATTACTATCATGCTTCAAGCACCTTTTGAGCTTGCAGCTACAATAGACTTAAATATCTTTCTTGGAAAACTCTTTCTAGTGACAATTACATCTGCAAGGCTAATTTTGGAGTTGCAGTTATTGTCCTGTATATCTCCATACATGGTTTTCCTCAAGGACAAGGGTGTCTTTGAGAACAAATCCAAGTTTTCTGCCAAAGGTGGCATCTTATATGAATGTAAATCAGCCTGTCTACTAATGTTTGTTCCAAGATTCTCAACAAATGTGTGTACTATACGTGGACAACTCAATTTTTTTTGCACAGAACTAAGAATCTTAGAAAATATGATCAACTTTTTGTGGTCATTTCTAAAGCAAAAGTTGGTCAAAGTGTATTAAAGGTCACTCTATCCAAATGGGTATCTTACTGTAGAATGTATACTAACAAGTGGGGTTCTCTTACAAAAAAAGCCTCATTAAACAAGGACAATAGCTACTTTTACTGCCTTTTTGGGCAGAGTTCCTGTTGAGGAGATTTGTGCTTTGGCTACTTAGTCTGCAGTTAACATTTTTATGTCTGAACTGAACTTGTCGGACAGCAGGTTTACTATACTTCCAGACTGGGTGTAAGTGTTGCTGCTCATGATTAACTCTGCACATTGCTGAGTGTTTCCCCTGAGGTTACAAACATAATTAAAAGAAGCCTTATCATGATCTTTCACCTGGGAGGTATCTTTGTCTCGTATTTTGCTTTGGCATATTTGACAGCTTTCTGATTTGTTTGGTTAGACTGGTGAGTATCTTTTTGCACTGTTTTGTCTGTTCCTTTTCTGCTTTGGAGAAGATTTTTTTCCTTTTATTGAATATCCTGTTTATGCTAGGGTTCCACCAGGATGGTTTATTTTTGCCATTAATCATAGGTTTGACTTGGACAGGTACTGCCTCCTCTATGCAGCTCTGAATGTAGTTCTACAGTACTTTTGTGTACAGCATAGAGTATCATCTGAGTTGGTAGGGCTTGGAAGTTTAATAAAGCTGTCACTTAGTCTGAGGTAATTGGCCTTAGAAAAGTTCTTAGCAGGTTTGGGATTTCTAGGTTATTTTTAATACCAAAGGAGATAATTTTGTGGTCACATTTTTCCAGGGAGGAGTTTAATGCACAGGAGTGAGCAGCATCCCCACCCCCATGTTAGTTGGTAGGAGGTCTAGGCAGTTCCCTATTAAATCATCGAACGCTTAAAATAGCAAACGCTGTTTAATCAAACCCTTTTAATCGGAACAGCATTTTTTTCCCAGGGAAAAAAATTCACTGGTCCGTTTTTGACACTTTGCCATTTCCTCCACTGTGGTGCGATCTTGGAGTTGGTACATTTAAGTAGGGGGTGGGGGGGGGGTGGGAGCAAAGCTCCCCACTTTTAGTTTTTTTTTTGTTGTTTTTTTTTTTTAAATGAAGCAGTGATTTTTTTTTTTCCCCTGGGAAAAAAAAAAAAACGCTGTTTTGTGTTTTCAGCATTTTGCCGTTTTGATATTTTAGGGTCCATTATACAGTGTTCGCTATTTTAAGCGTTCGCTGTTATAATATAGACCTGGTCTGGGCTACTTGTATCTCTAGTTAGGGAGATGGCAAGTTGCACCATGGTGTTGTCAATGATGAAGTTCATAAACCTCTAAGCAGGTGAATTATGGGTTGTATATGTCTCCCAGTGTATGGAGGGGTAGTTGAAGTCACCCATCAGTATGGTGTCAGGGTGAATGTTTTTTTTAACATCTTTATTGAATTATAACTTGTGACATAGTCACATGGACTATGATGTTTGCAGATGACATTGTGATCTGTAGTGAGAGTAGGGAACAGGTGGAGGAGACCCTGCAGAGGTAGAGATATGGTCTAGAGAAGAGGAATGAAGGTCAGCAGAACTAGGACTGAATGTGTGTGTGAATGAGAGGGAGGATAGAGGAATGGTGAGGATGCTGGAAGTAGAGGTGGATGAGTTTAAATACTTGGGATCAACAGTTCAGCAAAATGGTGAGTGTGGAAGAGAGGTGAAGAAGAGAGTACAGGCAGGATGGAGTGGGAGGAGAAGAGTGTCAGGAGTGATTTGTGACAAATGAGTACCAGTAAGAGTGAAAGGGAGGGTCTACAAGAGGATAGTGAGACCAGCAATGTTGTATGGGTTGGAGACAGTGGCATTGACAAAAAGGCAGGAGTCCGAGCTGGACGTGGCAGAGTTAAAGATGTTAAGATTTGCACTGGGTGTGACGAGGGTGGACTGGATTAGGAATAAGTAATATTAGAGCATCAGCCCAGGTTGGAAGGTTTGGAGGCAAAGCCAGAAAGGCAGGATTACGTTGGTTTGGACATGTGCTGAGGAGGGATGCAGAGTATATTGGGAAAAAGACGCTAAGGATGAAGCTGCCAGTTAACAGGAAAAGAGGAAGGCCTAAGATGAGGTTTATGGATGTGGTGAGAGAGGACATGCAGGTGGTTGGTGTGACAGAGCAAGATGCAGAGGACAGGAAGAAATGGAAACAGGGAGCAACCGAAAGAAGAAGACACTTGCATTTATATAAAAGTAATCAAACTGTGTTAAAATCAACAAACATTATGCTTCACATATATTGCTATATATCATATAATCTAAGCAACATTAGATAAATTATTCAATTCCTGCCCCTTTTTTTAAACGAACATCTTTATTAAACTATCACTTATGACATCAGCACTCGTACATTTATGTAAACGAAAACAAACCACACCGATACAATTGTAGTTGCTAGCATTTTACATCACAAACATTACTGACAACACTCCCATTTGCAAACATTATGCATCACTTATAATCTACCCAGTCATTTTCATAGGTTCATACTAGGCTATCTGCCCTAGGGCATTTATAAGCCTAGCCAGTGTGTGTTTGGCTTTTGCCACCCATTTTAAATGTTTACTATGCCCTTTTTCGAGGTTAGTATACTATGCCTCTGTCTAGCAGTGACGTAGAAGTGATACCCGGGGTAAACCTACGATCTCCCATCCACTCGTCAAGATCTCTCTTGAAGAGAGTCAGTGAGGGACTCTGCCTAACTTGGACTAGAATTCTATTCCAGAGTGAAGGGACCCTCTGGGTTATGAATCTGTCCTCCACCATGTCCTATTTATTTCACTGCTGAGGTTCAAGTCCCTTGAGCACGTAGCTCGATGGGATTTGGATTTTCTGAGGTGCAGCAGGTACATTCATTCTGGGTTGGACATGGCTTTATACATCAGGCACAGATCGCCTCTAAGCAGGCGGTATGCAGCCGAGTAGAGCTGGAGTTTCTTTAACTGGGCAGCATATGGCATCTGTTTGAGCCCTTTGATCCTCTTGGTGAGGTACTTTTGGGGTCTTTCTAGTTGCTGCAGGTGTCTGGTAAGGTACATCCCGAAAGGGGCATTGTATTCAATTATGGGCCTGATGAGGGATGAGTAAAGAGGCACAATGACCTCCCTTGATCTATATATGAATCCCTTCATGATTAGGTGGGCTATATAGAAAGTTTTTCTAACCACTTTGGCCACGTGGTTGTCAAATGAGAGATTGCTATCAACTTGGGTCCCCAGGTCCCTAATTACTTCTTCCGTACTTAATGGGTTACCACCTATGTGGTAATTTGTGGGCACTTTGTTTTTGCCAAAGGGGGATGACTGTACCCTTTTTGGCATTTAGCTTGAGGCCATGGCTCTGGCACCAGTTATCTGTTTCTATGAGACCCTTTTGGAGGATGCTTGTGTCAGCTGGAGAGTCTATTATGGCGTCCAGTTTGCAGTCATCTGCGAACTTGGTCAGCCACAGTCCTTCCGTGTTGACCTGCACCTCTGAGAAATATATGCCGAACAAGAGAGGTCCCAGGACTGAGCCTTGTGGGACGCCACTTGTTACTGGTTTGGAGTCTGACATGGCTCCAGCAATTCTGACCATGTGGGTCCTGTCCTTGAGCCAGTTTGTAACCCATCTAGTGACATAGGGGTTTATCTATGATGCCCGAGTGGGGTATTGTATTGAAAGCTTTTGCGAGGTCCAGGTAGGCTGTGTGGACCACCTTCCCCTCTTCAATGGCCTTTGTGACTGTTTCAAAGAAATCAACCAGGTTTAAGAGGCAGGATCTGCCCTTAACAAAGCCGAACTGGGTAGGATCCAGTGTTTGTAGGTCCCCAATATCTTTATTTATGAGATCCATGATGATTATCTCCATAACTTTGCAGACCAAGCTAGGTAGGCTTATGGGGCGATAGTTTCCAGGATCTGTTGAGGCACCACCTTTGTGGAGAGGGACCACTGTTGCTGTATGCCATTCTTTGGGTACATATCCTGTAGTAAGGCTGAGATTGAGCAGTAGCTTTATGGTGGGGATCAGCTCATCTTGGAGTTCATGTAGGACGCAGCCCGGGACACCGTCTGGTCCCATTGATGCTTTGTTTTTTGCTTTGGAGAGGGTGGCTTTCATCTGAGCATCTGAGATGTCAGTGGGGGCAGCACTCTGCTGGGATAGAAAATTGCCCTTTTAGGGGGGAGGGCGAAGAGAAGTTTGCGCTGAACCTGTCAGCCAGGATGTTGGCAATGTCTGTGAGTTCAGTGTATTTTTTTTGTCATTTTGGACCAACTCTGAGCATATCTGGGAGTTACCACCCCGGTTCCTAACATAACTAAAGAAAGCCTTGTAATTATCTTTAGTGTCCTGTGCAAATTTTCTCTCGAAGCTGGCCTTTGATGATTTTATGAGTGCCAGTAATTTTTTGCTAATACTGATCAGAGATGCCTTCCCTTTTAAGGATTTTGCTCTATCATGCAGTAGCTTCCTCCTTTTATTGTATAGTTTGTTTATGGCTAGGGTCCACCAGACAGGACGCCTGCCTTTGGGGAATTTGGTCTTGGTTTTATTTGGGATTGCATGATCCATGCATTCCTGAAGGTGTTCATAGAATGCGTTTATAAAGGATTCTGCAGTCTGGGCCGTATTTTCCATAGGCCTGGGGGCTTTGAAGGATTGCACCTCGGTTTTGAGAAGTGTGAAGTTTGCTTTAGAGAAGTTTTTCACTGTGGTTTTCTGGGCAGGGGGTGGGGTACGGATGTGGATATCCAGTGAGATTAATTTATGGTCTGATCTTACCGGTGAGTGATATACTTCTGGTCTGGAGCATAGAGCCCCCATGTTGGTGATCAGGTCCAGTATGTTTTCCCCTCTTATGGGAGTGGTGACAAGTTGTTCCATAGCATTTGAGTTTATAAATTCTAGGAACCTTTGGGCTACAGTGTTGGAGCTAGAGTAATGCTCCCAGTCTATGTTTGGGTAGTTGAAGTCGCCCAATATAATGGTGTTTGGGGAGACCTTCATATTTTCCAGTGTTCTCAGGAAGGTCGAATGGGGTTCCTGTGTTTGGGAGGGTGGTCTGTAGCAGGCTATAAACTGGAAGGCAGTTTTACCCACTGTTAGTTGCACATGGATAGTCTCCGATGCTTCGTGCTGTGCCAACAACCTGGAGATATGGGTATCTTTGATGAATATTGATATTCCCCCTCCTTTTGTGGTTCGGTCCGAGTTTTGGGGCCGAAAAGTATGGTATGAGGTATAACCTAGTAGTGCTGGGGTGCTCTCTGGAGCTTTGAACCAGGTTTCTGTTACTGCACAGATATCGATGTTCTCCCTGCTGAGGAGAGTTTCGAGTGCATGCATCTTGAGGTTTAGACTTCTGGCGTTGAGTAGCATTACCCTTAGTTTATTTTCCCTTGTGATACCTATGGAGGTGGGTTTGTGTTTTGAGCCTTGCCTAAAAAAGGCAGTATGGGGGTGGCAAGAGCCTTTGCCAATATCCAAAAGCTCAGAGGTGACAGGTGCAAGCCGTCCCTAGTGAAGCAACGTGGCTTGTCGAGTATGTCATCTCAGGCTGACAGGCACTGGATCCCCTTTGAATTACACCAATACTTAAGCCAGTTGTTGAAATTCATCATCATGTCTTCATATTGTGACATCATTCTTGGTGAGGGTAAGATGCTATTCAAGGTCAGGGTCACACCAGCCTGGGCTACATGCTCAGAGAGCTCTGGGCTACATGCATTACATAGCTCATGTAAGTCCTGCCTTCTTTTAAACTTCATTCCTCCCCTGTATGTATTGTTCCCACAATTCCTCTTTTTTCCTATGTAGTTTGCTCCTACCTTTTTTTTGATTTCTGTTTTCTATTAATTGCTTTTTTGGCAACCACCATAATTAAGACACAGCAAGGCCTTGCCACATCTAGGCAATTCTGATTCTGTATCATATCTCAGAAAAATCATCTCCTTCATCACACCAGTCTGCCCACCCAGCATTCAACAGTACATCCTGTAGGGAATCAAAGTCCACCAACTCACTGCATTCACAGAAAATATGTTCCCAATTACCTCTTTCTTCCCTGTCACACCTCCAACATCTGCTATCTACCAGAGGAAAAATTCTCTGGTGTCTAGTTGGGGTATAAAATATCTAAACATTTCCAAGCAAGAGTCCTACATATATCCTCCCATTGTCTCTTTGTAAATTGCTTATCCAATCTGTTTTCCAAATCCTTTCTAGCCTCTACTAATTGATTCTTATAGTTACCATGCACTATTTTATATTCTCTTCTAATTATTAATTTTTTAATGGCAACTTATGTTCTAGATTCTACTGAAAACTCTGCCAGTGCTGGTCTTTCATTTAAGACCCCCCCCCCATTTCTTTGTGTGCCCATACTCTGATATGAATCCTGAATAGGGAAGGAAATCTCTAACCTGCAGTCCAAGAAAATTCTTGGCATCTTCCCATTCTGTCATCTTTCTCTCTTTAGCTATTTGCTCCTAACACCTTGGTTCCTTTCCTAGTTTTCTCCAATAAATTCCAGCCCCCTCTTACCTGTTGTCCATGTCCCTAATTGCAGTCATCCCTATCGGCAGTATCTTTTTCTCCATTCTCATGTTGGCTTAGTTCTTAGAATACCTTCTGCTACTTTATAGATGTAATATTCTGTATGATTGTTGTTCTCCTTAAAGGTCTGCATCCAGAATCCCAGTCTCCTTTTTTCTTGAGCTTCCCCAACATAATCCCTTTTCACTTTGAATTATAGTTTTCTACTTGTGCTATGTATAGGAGTCTTAACTGTGTAGCTTTGAAATACCCATTCAAATTGCGTAATCCTAATTTGCCCTGTTCTCCTTGCAGGATCAGTTTAAGCCCACTTGACTCTTGCAATCTTCCCCTCCCAGATAAAGTCCTTCAGCTCTCTCTTAATTGCTATCCACAGCTTCTCCTCTGGTTGATAAAATAAATATGCCTGACCTGTGTATAAGACTTAAGGAACTAAACACATTTTGACTGCTTGTATCTTTCTATCCATATCCATATAACAGTGCTTCCATTTTTCTCCGTTTTTGTAATATCTTTTGTTTAGTCTCTTCCCACAAATCCTCAGCAGCCACACCAGAATCATTTTTAATCCATACTCCTAAATACTTCATTTTATGATGCCCCATAAATAAGGATATTGCTAAACCAATTTGTGTATGGGTACACAAGTGTTAGGCTGAATGTTAAAAGATTCCAGTAAGTTTAGGTTAGAGGTGTGGTTTTCCATACTCATGTTAAGGGATGTGTAGCTAGCAAGGATATGATTGGGGATCGCACGTATGGTTAGTTGGGCATGGAGCAGCTCAAGTGAATCGTGTTGTTAGCCTAGTCTAGCAATATATTTGTCCTTTATAAACACTGAGACACTTTCTCCCTTTGTTTAGTCCTGAGCTGAGAGGGATCGGAATGTATGAAAGGCATGGTAGCCTTTTATAGCCAGAGTGCTATCCATGATTCTGAGCCACATTTCCTTGACTGCACATGTCTGCTTTCTCCAGGGTGAGGAGTACATTTTTTTTTATTTAAACGCTAAGCATTGAGCAGCAGTACCTTGAAGTGGTTGCGAGTGATTTTTGTTATGTTGGAAGGTTTAACAACTTGGCACGGCCTGAAAAAGGCACTATGGGGTTAGATAAAGGTTTTGCCAGTATCTGGAAGCCAAGTGGTGACAAGTGCAAACCATCTCTAGTGTAGCATTGTGGTTTCTTGATCATGTCTCCCTTGGCTGGCAGATATTGGATCCCTTTGTTGCGGCACCAGAAACTAAGCCAGTTGTTGGTTGGTCATTTTTTTGTTTTACTTTGGCATTCTCATTGGTGAAGGTAGGATGCTACTCAAAGCTAGATTCATACCCGCCTGGGACATATTTTCAGAGAGCTCCATCATGTCTCTCTTCATGTAGTCCCATGAGGCACATCTTAGGTTATTTCATAGGTGGGTACTAGGCTATTGGCCCTAGGGCCTATATAAGTCTAGCCAAAAAGGTACCCTAGCATTTGCCACCCAAGAAAATTATTTTCCTGTGCCCCTGTCGTGCAGTGTCACAGAAGTGATCCCCGGGGTTAATTTCCTATTTCCCACCCAATCATCAAGATTTTTCTTGAAGAGTGCTAATGAGGAACTCTGTTTAACATAGGTAGTCTGTTCCAGAGTATGGGAAGTCTCTGGGACAGGAATCTATCCCTCCAACATCTTCTGTTTATTTTGGTGACAAGGTTTAGGTCCCTACAGCGTGTAGCTCGGAGGGATTGGGATTACTTTAAGTGGAGCATGTCCAACAGCTCTGGGTTTGACATAGCTTTGTATGTTGGGCAGAGATCGCCTCTGAGTAGACTATATGCGATGGAGCAAAGATGGAGTTTTTTGAGACTGTCTGTGTAGGGCATCTGTTTGAGGCCAGTAATCCTCTTTGTGGGGTATTTCTGTGGCCTTTCCAGTTGTAGATGTTTTATGATGTACATACCAAAAGGGGCGTTGTACTCTAATGGGTCTTGTGAGTGATGAGTAGAGGGGAACAATGACCTCTTTTTTTCTGGATGAGAAACCTTTTGTGATGAGGTGTGCCACGTAGGATTTCCTGACCACTGTGGCGATTATCAAAGGAGAGGCTATTGTCCACCTGTGTCCCAAGGTCTCTTACAACACTTATGGTGTTAAGTAGACTACCACCTATGTGGTAGTTCATAGGTACTGAGTTTTTACCAAAGGGATGACAGTGCACTTTTTGGCATTGAGCTTCAGGCCATGGCTTTGACACCAGGCGTCTGTTTCCGTGAGGCCCTTTTGTAGGATGTCCACATCGTTAGGAGTTTTGATTATAGCTCCTAGTTTGCAGTCATCTGAAAACTTTGTTAGCCAAAACCTTCTGTGTTAGCCTGTACTTCAGAGAAGTAGATACCAAACAGTTGAGGACCCAGGACTAAACCATGTGGTACTCCACTTGTCACTGGTCTGAAGTCAGATTTGGAGTCTGCTACTTTCACAGTGTGGGTTCTGTCCATGCGCCAGTTGGCAACCCATCTTGTGACATAGGGATTTATATCTAGTTTTGTGAGTTTATCTATAATTCCAGAGTGGGGGATGGTGTCGAAAGCCTTGACGAGATCTAGCTAGGCTGTGTGAACCACCTTACCCTCATCTATGCCTTTGATGACTGCTTCAAAGAAGTCTATCAGGTTTAGGAGATATGATCTGCCTTTTACAAACCCAAACTGGGTGGGGTCCAGAGTTTGGAGATCACCAATGTCTTCGTTTGAGTTCTATGATGATGCAGACCAGGCTCGTCAGGCTAATGGGGTGGTAGTTCCCGGGTCCGTCGTGACTCCCCCTTTGTGAAGTGAAATAACTATTGTGGTGCGCCATTTTTTACTTCCACATGGACTATGTCCATGTCATACTGGTACCTATGGTTTAAGGACCTAAGTGCATATGTGATCTGGGACATCCTGGCTCCAGACATCTCAGTGTGATCTTCTCCTTGTTTAGCCTGCTGAGGCGGAGATCATTATGCCTTACAATAGAATTCCCAATGACTAGAATGGCTGTATGGTGTTGTGCGTTATTGGCTTTGAAGAGGGGCTGTTATGATTTTCAGAGTTGTGAAAGGTGGTGTCTTTTTTGAGTGTCCGCGTGGCCACTGAGGGCTACTTTCAGGAGGTCTGAAGGCTTGAGTAGATTACATGTGAGTACATATATATATATATATATATATATATATATATATATATATATACGTGTGTTATTTCCTTAGAGTTGGTAGTGAGTGTTCTAAGCGTAATGCTCACAACCTGGTTTGCATGTTGTTTGTGTGCTTTGGATAGGTAGCTTTTGAACCATAACAGTGTGGGCTGAGCGAGACCTAATGAAGACATTTGAAGAATTTGCTCTGGGAAACTGTGTCAGAGGCATTAGACAAGTCTAGAAATAAGGAAGAGACTAGTTTGCTGTTATCTGTAGCTTTATTGACAGTGTCTATGTAGATTACAAGTAAAGTGTTAGTACTCTGAGTAGGAGGGAGGCCATGTTGGTGGGTAGGAGTTCTTCCTGCAAGGGAGAGTTCAGAAGTTTTTTGAATACATTTTTACGTATTTTGGAGAGGGGGATAAGATTGCTGCAGGTTTAAAGCTGGTAAGGTCTGGCGAATTTTCTCCTTTTTTCATAGGGATAATGTGCAACTTTTTTCCAGAGAGAGAGGGAACATGGGATTCTTGGAATGACCTATTTATAAGGATTGAGATGGGATGGGCAGTGCTATTGACTGCCATTTTAAGGTACTTGCTTGAAAGGTCATCAGCTGAAGTAGAACATAGTTTGTATTTCTTTAAGTAGTTTTATATAGATTGTGGGTGCAGGTTTGAAGTTTAAAGTAGATATGGTAATATGTGGCTTTTGGGAAGGATCAGGATTAGATGTGGAGTGATCCTTGGTTAGAGATGCTGTACTGTGAAATGAGTAGAATTGTATCGCTGTTTTGAGTGGTGAGTTATTGGGAGAGTGCTTAGGATTGAATTTTTGACCGGGCTACAAGATTTTTTTTAGTGGCTGTCCAGAATTTTTTAATGTACTTAATATTATTCTAAAAGTTGGTATAGTATAGTTTTTGTCTTCATTAATTAGCTTTTTAGTATAGTTGTGAACTATTCTGGAGTTTTCAAGATGTGGTTTATATTTGTGCCATTCTTTCCATGCTTTTCTCAATCTTGGATTAGCATTCTACTCTTTTTGAATAATCACATTGCATTATTTGTGTTTAGCCTCTTCCTCCTAGGAGGTCCAAGGCTATTGTGGACATTCAGAAAAATTCTATTGAAGGGGAGGAATCTTAGGAAGTTCCATTGAATACATGATAGGGTAGTAATGAAAATTTCAGGGTTAAACTTAACATATTCCAGTAATATTAAGATTATTTGTGATACTATAAAAAATAATTGGCATGTCTTGACATTGGACAGTACAATTAATGCTGTAATAGGAACAAAACCAACTTTCTCATTCAGGAATAAAAAGTCCCTGAAAAGGCTGCTTTGTTATAATAGCCCTACAACTAGTAATAGTAGTAATATACAGGGGACTTTTCCTTGTGGCTCCTGTAATTTTTGTCTTTTAATTGATGCACATAATAGCTTTGTTCACCCTTATACTGGTGGTACATATAATTTTAAAGTTCATGCAACTTGCAGGACAAAAAATTGTTTACTTGGCACAGCGCAATGTGTGCAAAACATTTTACGTAGGCAAACCCAATAGGATTTGAAAGAATGAGGGAGCATCAGAGGGACATCAGGAATTCTAATGTTAATAACTCTCTGGCCAGTCATATTAAATACACTGATATTACACATAATTTTAACTTTAAAGTTATTGAGAGGTTAAATGAAAATGGTAAACTTGGTGATAATATTAACTATACGGAAAACCGTGAATTGTTTTGGATAATACATCTGCAAGCTGATAAAGCTTCTGGATTAAATGACAAGGTTTCTTTAAAACCTAAATTGAAGAACAGAAGGTTTTAATTATATGTTTCTGAACTGCATATTTTTTTGGCTGTTTCTTTTTTAAATTTGTATTTGACAACTGAATTATTTCAGCATGGTCTGAAGAAGTTTTTACGAAAGCGCTTACCAATTTTATTTATTAAAGTAGTTACAAGTACCTTCCAGCCTTTGGCATAGTTTTTACTAAACTTAAGGTTGCTTGTTGTTTTATGTACGTGGTGTTTAAGGGTATGTGTGAGATGTCTGGTTATATAGATTGGGAGATGATCAGAGAGTCAGAAATTGTACCTGTTTGGTATATTTGTTAGGATCTGATCTGATAAGCCTCCAAGAAAACTTATTTCTCCTCCCAGGGATCTCAAAATTGTGCTGGAAAAACTTACTTTGCCCCCTTTCAAGCCAGCAGCTTCTGCCACTTAAAAATTCTGCACCTGAAAGATTATCCTGCTGGCTTGTACCTCTGCATACAGATTCCCTGAATTTCAGGCGTTTTTGACTTTTCTACCTTTTCTCATTTTCTACAGGGACAAGGTGACTCAGGGCCAGTTCATCATTCATTGCTAAGGTGGTGAATGAGATGTCTATCAGGCTATCAACTTGACTACTTTTTTTCCTAATTCCCAGAATAAAGGGGAAATCTCCATTCACTAGATGTTCACAGGCAGCTGAGGTTCTACTTGGACAAAACAAAAACTCAGAAAAACTGACCAAGTTTTTCTTTTATTCATGGATTCCAAGCAGGGCTAGCCTGTCTGTAAGCCAAACCATTGTATCTTGGATTTCAAATGCTCTTTCTTTTATGCACGGTATTGGAAATCATTACCTTTCTCCCCAAAAGCACATTTCACCCTTCTGGGGCCTTTTGCGAGGGTGTGGATGCCAGGTCCACCTTGGAAGTGGCCACCTGGTCTTTTGTGCACACCTTCACCAAACATTAAAAGATTGCCTTTTTCAGATCCAGGGCTACCTTGCTAGGTCGGTACTGTCTGGTCTTGTGGACAGCTCATCCTCCTTTTAGTCAAACTCATCCTTTTTCTGCCTTCTTCAGTTCTTGGAATCACCCATATGTTAATATTCCAACAGTGATTTTAGTCAGGACATTGTACAGTTGTGTAAGAACCTACCATAACAAGTAAATGTCCTACTGATCACTGTTGAATAAAGGGCAGCAGACACCCAGGTAAAAACGAACTACAAAAATTTATTGAGTAAGCGCTTTCGGAAAACGGTTAGTACCTTTCCTTCTTCAGACAACTTTAAAAACACATCACATCCTATTTAAAGGGATTCAAATAAGTAAATTAATTAAATAATTGATTGGCAACATCTGCCATTATTCATCAAGTAATTTGTGGAACAATAACACCAAGAAATACAATAACATTACGTTTAAAATGAACTACATAAGGCTCATGTTGGAAACAACCATTTCTTAAAAATATATAAATGTTATTAAAATCTAAAAATAACATAATAATAACTACCATTAGTTAGTATCTTAGGCAAAACTAAATACATCAAATACATCAAATTAAGAGTGCTTCTGAGCTACAATATATGGAAATATATATTTATATATACATATATAAGTTAACTAAACCAAACCAAATGAAAGTCTAAATAGAGCTTAAATTCTCAAAGACTGAAAACCTATCTCTTTAAAGCTAGAAGTTTAAGTAAACACTTAATAGATACTGTCTCATTGAGACCCGGGGGAGTATATGAGGCCGTCCTAATCTGCCATTTTAATTCCTCTAATTCTAAATCTAATTGCCAAGGGCCACCCCTTTCATCCACCCTAACCTGGTGTAACACAGAAAATTTAAAGGAATGCTCAGGGAAGTCCATGACACGCCTGGCCAAAGCCTTTAAATTTTCTGTGTTACACCAGGTTTTTATTCATTTATTCAGTTTGGTTTTTTGGTTTGTGTGTTTTTATCGTTATGTCAAGGGAGGCGGACACGCAAGGTACTCAAGTATCATTGTTTTCCCCTAACGACAACGTGGGGAGCTCTACTAATCCATCTGGAGAGGCGAATGCCACTGGGAACTTGACGGCCCTTTTGCAAGTCTTGATGGGTTGTGTTGACTGTTTAACGCAAAAAGTGGAAGGTTTGACGGCTTCCGCCAAATTAGGAAGTGATCGCCAAATTAGGAAGTGATCCTCGACTGGTACCGTCTGCTAGTGGAATTCCAGCGGGTGCGGGAGCCCCGTTGATAACAACCTATGCTCATGTTGTTTCTCCTTTGGGTCGGGAGAATCCTATGGATACTCAGAATACTCGTTCTGCCCAGAGGGTAAATGTACAACCGGGAACATCAACTTCACATCCAGGTACTTTGAGCGTTACCAGAGGGAATACCATTGAAGGTCCACCAACGTTAACGTCCTTTTTAGGAAATGAGAATTTTTTTGCTGAAACAAGGTCTTCTTCGACTAATTCAGCCCAACCCTCCGGGCAGAACAAATTAGCAGGTACTATTCATCTTTTTGATAAGTTATTTCGCTGCAGAAAGCTGCAGCTAGAAATTGGTTATTTAGAAGAATGCCTCAGTAAAGAGATTGTACCCAAAGGGCTTAGACAATGGCGTTATCCGGTCGGGCTCATTGACCAGTCCGACTTTCACTTGGAATTACTTGCATTGTTTAACAAGCAAGGCTTTGATTTCATAAGGCTTCTAATTAACCATTATAAAACTGTAATTGTTGGACTTAAAACAGATTTGGAAATACTTGAAAAGGATATTATTTCTGATACTGATTTTTTACGTTATGAGTACCTGAGGGTGTTCACCAGTATTGAGGCCACCATTACGAAATTAGCTGGGGCTAAGCTGAAGAAAATTGCCAGGGATGTACAACAATATAACTCTGGAACCGCTTATCCCGTTCCTCCTTTAGTATTTTTGCAGAATGCTCTTAATGCTCCAAATTCTAATTGTTCTGGGACTGACAATGATGATTTTGATTGCAACATTGTCAAGTCCAATTTACCTCAACACTTGAGGAGGAGTGAGCGAATTAGAAACCAGGGTAATGGGCAGGGGTTTGATAATAATCGGGGGATAAGGTTCAATGTGAACAACACCGCCCAGGAGGTGGGCAGAGATGTTTCTGGTGACTTTAACAATTCAGCTGCCAATATTCACCAGCAAGAACCTCGGGGTTTTCAGAGACGCCAGACCAACGGCTCCAACAATCCGAGGACGCCCAACCAACAGGGTCGTTCTCGGAAGAGAAGGAATCAACGGAGGAGGTAGTGGATCATAAACCCCTCGCTCCTGATGTGTTATCTAATTCAGCTGGGGACTTCTTTTTGTATAATTATTCAGACATTATTTTTCCTCAGGACGTTATTAATTTTTTTTCTTTAGGTTTAACTTTTGTTCCGGACACTCATATTGATTTAGTTACCACTATTATGGATCTTAAATTATTTGTTAGGAAAATTAATTTTAATGTACTTTTTGGTTCGAATCTCTCTTGTCTTGACCCATTAAGAGTTTCTAGCGTGTTCAACCCACCATTGCACCCGAATCTTGTATCATTTGACAAGATATGTGAGCTTGACTTTAGGACCTTTTGTAGCAAAAAGGCTAGATCTTGTGAAAGATTAGGTAGTATTTCGGAACACTAGTGGGATTTCATTAAGCTCCTTAAAGATTGTCGTATACGGTTGATGAAACCAGATAAAGGAGGGGGCCTAGTGTGTATGAATCATTCCACTTATGTTGCTTGTATGTTGGCCCATCTGGATAATTCTTCCTATCAATTGGTGAGCATTAACAAGTTGAACATTGCATATAGTAAAATCAGAAGAGTTTTGGATGATTTGTTTATTGAGAAATCGATTGACCTAGACCTGTTCAACTACTTAACTATGGCAGCACCCAGAGTTGCGTCTTTTTTGGTATACCCCAGATCCACAAAAAGCTGGTTGAACCACCTTTTAGACCGATAGTGGATGGCCGCGGCTCTATTACTTATGAGTGTGCGAAATATGTGGATAGTATCCTGAAGCCATTTGTTGAGAATGAACCCCAAATTAGTAAGGATTCGTGGGGTTTTTTAAGGGAGTTAAACACAATCCCTTTTAAGGAGGATTATATATTTCTGACTGTAGACGTAAGAGATCTTTATACAAATCATCCCCCAAACTTTAGGTGTTGAATGGGTAAGAGAATTTCTCCATGCGAGAGGGGTTGGAAACAATATGATATATGTTACTGAGACATTGTTGGAGCTTGTCCTTTCAAACAATTTTTTTTGGTTTGAAGGGAATTTTTATTTGCAAAAATCTGGAATAGCTATGGGATCCCCATGTGGGGGCAGTTTTGCCAACTGCGTTATGGCCCACTGGGAAACTTCCATGCTGTTCCAGAATTCCCTCTTTAAAGCTAATGTCGCCTGGTACACCCGTTACCAGGACGACATGTTTATGTTATGGAAGGGTCCAATAGATAAAGTGCAAGATTTTATTGTTTCTATCACTAGTCTTACTAGTTTTTTGGAATTTACCTTTTCTGTTGAAAGGGAAACCATTATTTTTTTGGATATCTCGTTGAGTAAAGATGTTATTGAGGGAAGGTTTAAGAGTTCCATTTATAGGAAACCAACTTACTCTAATTCCTTCCTTCATTTCACTAGCTGCCACCCATATCATCAGAAGAAGGGAGTTGTAAAGGGACAGTTGGTTAGAGCGGCCCAAATGACTTCTGATGAGAAAGACTTTCTTGAAGAATGTGGCTTGTTAGAAAGTATGGTTTTAAAGAGGGGCTACCCTGCTTCTTTAGTGTCGGCTCTTTCCCTTGAGGTTATTAACAAAAGACAATCAGGGCATTTTAAGCCACTCCTAGTTCCACAAGGTGGAGATAGGTTGGATTCGGTCTCTGATGATTTGATGGGAGTTGTTAACATTTAACATTAATAATAACAATAAAAATAATGATTCAATAACAAGATTCTTTTGCACTTACAATGTTGATTCTTCCTTTATTAGGGACACTTTATATAAAAATTGGGCCTTGAGTCAGGAGGATTCCATCTTGCATAAAGCTTTAGGCGACAGACCTAATATTACTTTTAGGCGAGGTAAAAATTTGAAGTCGCTTTTGCAATATTCGATTAGCTCTGTTTCTAATAGAAATAAAGGTATGGTCAAATGTGGTAGATGCCAACAATGTAGATTCCTTAATTTGGACAAGCAAGTAGAATTAAGGGATGTGTGTTATAGAGTCCAAAGGCATTTTTCATGTGATTCTGAGCGGGTGATTTACTGTGCCTGTTGTCAGAATTGTAACTCGTTCTATATTGGGAAAACCGAAAGGAAGGTTAGAAGGCGTATTTATGAACACCTTTATGCTATAGGGAAGAATGACCACACTAACGCTTTGGCCAGGCATGTCATGTACTTCCCTGAGCATTCCTTTAAATTTTCTGTGTTGCACCAGGTTAGGGTGGATGAAAGGGGTGGCCCTTGGCAATTAGATTTAGAATTGGAGGAATTAAAATGGCAGATTAGAACGGCCTCATATATTCCCCCGGGTCTCAATGAGACAGTATCTATTAAGTGTTTACTTAAACTTCTAGCTTTAAAGAGAGAGGTTTTCAGTCTTTGAGAATTTAAGCTCTATTTAGACTTTCATTTGGTTTGGTTTAGTTAACTTATATATGTATATATAAATATATATTTCCATATATTGTAGCTCAGAAGCACTCTTAATTTGATGTATTTGATGTATTTAGTTTTGCCTAAGATACTAACTAATAGTGGTTATTATTATTATTGTTATTTTTAGATTTTAATAACATTTATATATTTTTAAGAAATGGTTGTTTCCAACATGAGCCTTATGTAGTTCATTTTAAACGTAATGTTATTGTATTTCTTGGTGTTATTGTTCCACAAATTACTTAATGAATAATGGCAGATGTTGCCAATCAATTAATTAATTAATTTACTTATTTGAATCCCTTTAAATAGGATGTGATGTGTTTTTAAAGTTGTCCGAAGAAGGAAAGGTACTAACTGTTTTCCGAAAGCGCTTACTCAATAAATTTTTGTAGTTCGTTTTTACCTGGGTGTCTGCTGCCCTTTATTCATTTATTCAGTTTGGTTTTTTGGTTTGTGTGTTTCTACTGATCACTGTTGCAGTATTCCTTACCTCCCTTCCCCTGTTCTTTTCCTCTGCCACAGTATTGCTCTTTTCCCTCTGTTGTAAGCTCTTACCTATGCACTGTTTTCGGGGGACTTTACTTACCTGTTTGAGCTATGCTCCTCCTAGCTGACCAGTTTTCTGTATCGGTGGTCTCCAGTCCACTGAGTTGGAGATAGTTTGAGGTACTTGTGCTTATATCTGCCTATATACCCTGACGCATACAATCTGAGGTCAGGAATGTAAAGCTTTGGCACCTCAGTTGGTCAACAGACTGAAAACCCATAGATTAAGAATACTTTTAACAGTGAGCAGTAGGACACCTAATGTTGTAAGTACTTACACAATTGTACATTTCTAAACCCTGGTGTTGTGCAAATCTTTTGAGACTTGCATAGAATGCAAGAAGATTGAGCAAGACAGTATTTAAGTAAATAAATCCAGACCATTCACTGGAAATCCTGATAATATAATTTAAACTTGGATGGTTTTACACATTGTGTGAAAATTGGATTCACTAGAGAGGGTGCTGTTGTTAAGAAAGATCGAAGGCAAAACAAGAAGGGGGCAGCAATGTCTAAGATGGGTGGATAAGCATTACTGAAGTACTAAATATGAATTTGTAAAAACTTAAAGAAGCAGTTGCTGATGAACAAGCATGTTGTGCTAAAGTCCTTGATATCACGGAGAGTTTAATGTGACTAAACAACAATTTGTTAGTCCTCTAATGTTCACTTCCTTCATCATCATTGTCATTTTTCCCATTTTTCTGCAGTGGGTTGCTGCATCAGCTGTCACTCTCTCTCTATTCTTTTTGCTAATTTATTGTTTTTTCCAGTAAGAACAACATTGAGCTCAGAGCTGAACCATGATGCACACCCACCCCATTGGGAACCCCTTTGTGAGTCTGTACTCGTGACATTCAGTTCTTGTACATCGCCTGCACTAATTCTAGCAAAGTTTATGGGACTTAAAACCATTGAAACTGTCCAAATCAGCTTTCTTAGGATCATAGGAGGTTACTAGGCGAATGGCCTTGGGGCCATTACAAGCCTAGTCAAGAGTTTATCCCCCAAAAATAAATCTCCGTCAGCACCTGTTGCCCCTGTCAGTGAGGGACAAAGGTGGAACCTCTAGAACAAATTTGTGGTTTCCCATCCACTCGTCAAGGTTGCACTTGAAGAGGGTCAGCGAGTTACTCTAGAAAGTCTATTCCGGAGATGGGAAAGTCTCTGCGAGACAAACCTCTCTCTCCAGCAGGTTTTGTTAATGTCGCAAAAGTCTATTGAGCGGGTAATGTGTGAGGAGTTAGACTTACGGATATGGAGCATCTCTAGTAGGGCAGAGTCCGATATTGCTGTGTAGGTGAGACCTATATCACCTCCGAGCAATCTGTGTGATACTGAGTAGAGTGATAGTGATTTGAGCCTGTCCTCATAGGACAGGTGTTGGAGACCGTGGATTCTCTTTGTGAGGTATTTCAGTAGCCTTTCCAGTTGATGCAGGTATTTGGAGAGGTGCATACCAAACTGGGCATTACACTCCATTATAGGTCTAATAAGGGAGGAGTACAGAGAGGTAATAACCTCTTTTTTTCTGGATGTAATCCCTTTACTTATGAGATGAACCAAGTAAAAGGATTTTCTGACCACCACTGCCACGTCATGGTTGAATATGAGAGATTGTTGTCAGCCAGATTATCAGTCTCTCAACACAGGTTGTGTACTTAGGGGGTTGTCATCAATGTGGTAATCAGTAGGGACCATGTTTTTGCTGAATGTTTTTTCAACAATTGGCTAAGTTTCTGGTGTCATTCCAAGGGAATCCAGTATCTGTCTGCCTGGGATGTAATGATTGACAGACCAGACCTCGATGCTTTGCCAGAGATGGCCTCTGTCACCCCTGGGCTTCTGGATTCTGGCCAAGGCTCTTGCCACCCCTATAGTGCCTTTTTTTAGACGGTGTTCTAAAGACCAAATTACCACTGTAACGGCTACAAACAAATGCAGTCTGAGGGTCATATTGCTTAATGCTAGAAGTCTGAATCTCAAAATGCACTCCTTAAAATGGAGAACATCGACATTTGTGCTGTAACAGAGACCTGGTTCAAGGCAGCAGAAAGCATGCCTGCACTACCAGGCTATAACTCATTCCACACCTTTCGGCCCTAGAACTTGGACTGAAGCTCCAAAGGCGGTGGTGTTTCCATATTCATAAAGGATGCACAGACCTCTAGACTGGTAGCCCAACATAACTCATCAAAGATACTTCAGGTGCAGCTAACATTGGGTAAGACAGCAATTCAGGTCGTTGCCTATTATAGGTCCCCAACCATGTCCCAAGACTCGCACTAATCGTTCCTAAGCACCCTGGAGAATATTAGGGTCCAACCTAATACTGTCTTACTAGGCTACTTCAATTACCACTCCATTAACTGGGTAAACTACTCGTGCACCAATACACTTGCCCAATGCTTCCTGGAATTCATTAATTCCAATACCCTGGACCATCTCGTTCTTACCCCCACTAGAGGTAGCAACAACTCTGACCTGGTGATTACTAACATGGGCGACCGTTGCTCTACACCAGTAGTCAGCTACTCCCTGGTTAGATCCGACCACAAACTAATCACCTTGGAAATCCACATCCCTCCCACCCAACCAGCAAAGGTAACCACAAAGAAAGACTTCTCCAAAGCTAACTTTGGACTCCTAAAAACAGAGGTGGCTAAATTCATGGGATCCATGCAAATGGAGAATAGTTGCATGATCAGCGAATCATACACCAATGCACTGTACGAACATGTACACATATGCATGGGTCTCGTCATACCCAATAGAACCAAGACGTTTTTCTCCAAAAAAAGGAAGCCAGTCTGGTGGTCCCCTGTCATAAACTCTACAACAGGAGGTGGAAACTAATGCCGAATAAGGTGGTCCTAAGAGTGGAAAAACTCCCTTATCAGCCTCAACAAAAAGTTGAGATCTCTCATCAAGTCCTATAAAGCTAGCTATGAAAACAAAAATTGCAGCAGATAGTAACTACAACCACAAGGCCTTCTATAGTTATGTAAAGAATCTCCAGAGCAATACCCAGATTTGCTCTGAGCTACTGCACAATGGTACTTCCTATACAGGGCCAACAGATATTGCCAGTATACTGGCAGATTCAGTGCCAACTTTACCCCCTCCCTCCCCAAAGGACCAATCACAATACCAGTAGATTGCTAGGCACCCAGTATTACTGCTGCACACGTTCAAACACTGTCCAAGGCCAAGAATACAGCTTCTATGGGACCTGACAATATCCCTGGTTATGTTCTGCATGAACTACAGAGTGAATTGGCACCTCACCTGCATGCTCTGTTGAATCACAGCCTCACCTCAGGCTTTGTCACTACCGAATGGCACACTGCTACAGTCATCCCTCTCCACAAAGGAGGAGTGACTACAGACCCTGGGAACTATCGTCCCATTAGCCTGACTAGTCTGATATGCAAAGCTATGGAATACATCATCATGGACCTAATAAACAAGGATATAGGGAATCTCCAAACTCTGGATCCTACACAGTTTTGTTTTGTGTAGGGTAGATCATGCCTGCTCAACTTGGTAGACTTCTTTGAGTCAGTCACCAGAGCTGTGGATGAAGGCAAGGTGGGTTCATACAGTTTACCTTAATCTTGCCAAGATTTTTGATACCATTACCCACTTAGGAATCATAGAAAAACTCCTTAAGCTTGGCATCAACCCCTGTATCACCAGGTGTATTGCAAACTGGCTCACAGAACCCACAGTGTGAAAGTAGCTGACTCCAAGTCAGACTGCTGATAAGTCACGAGTGGACTCGCACAGGGTTCGGTCCTGAGTCCTCTCCTGTTTGGTATCTACTTCTCTGAAATCCAGGCCAACATGAAGGGACTCTGGTATCTACTTCTCTGAAGTCCAGGCCAACATGAAGGGACTCGGGCTGACAAAGTTCAGACAATTGCAAGTTGGGCGCTACAGAATGGCCTCACTGTGACCAGCGACTGGTGTCAGAACCATGGCTTAAGCTCAGTGCCAAAAAATGTGTCGTCATCCCCTTTGGGAAAACCCTGGTTCCCATGAATTACCACATTGATGGTAGTCCACTGAACACAGAAGGCGTTGTAAAAGATCTGGGAACACAGGTTGACAGCAATCTCTCTTTTGATCACCACATTGCCACTGTGGTCAGAAAGTCCTATGTGGCACATCTCATTACTAAGGGTTTTGCATCCAGGAAGAAAGAAGTCATTGTCTCCCTCAACTTTTCCCTCATTAGGCCAATCATAGAGTACAATTCTCCATTTCGCATGTACCTCACTAGACACCTGCAACAACTGGAGAGGCTGCAAAAATACCTCACAAAGAGGATCCTATGGCGTAAACACTTGTCATATATGGACAGACTCAAAAAACTCCAACTATTCTCTGTCTCATATCGCCTACTTAGAGGCGATCTCTGCTTGACTTACAAAGCCATGTCTGACCCAGCTCTGTTAGAAATGCTACATCTGAAGAAATCCCAATCCCTCCACACCACATGCTCCAGAGACCTCAACCTCATTACCACAATTAACAGAACATGCTGGAGGGACTGGTTCATAACCCAGAGACTGCCTATGCTATGGAACAAACTTCCCATACATGTCAAGCAGAGCACCTCGCTGACCCTCTTCAAGAGAAATCTTGAGTGGATGGGAAACAGAAAATTCATCCCAGGGATAACACCTGTGGCTCTACTCGACAGAGGCACTCGGAACTAAGGTTGGGTGGCACTTTGCCAGGGTAATCCTATGGCTAGGCTTGTAAAGGCCCCAGAGCCGTTAGCCTAGTACACAGCTATGAATGTATGAACCTATAATACATTTTTTTTGCATTTAACTTAAGGCCATGACTGTGGCACCAGTTATTTATAGCTGTGAGACCCTCTTGCAGTATGCTAACATCATCTGGCGAGTCAATGACAGTATCCACCTTAGTCGTCCACAGGCCATTTGTCTTTGCCTGGACCTCTGAGTAGATGCCAAACAGTAGGGGTCCCAGGACAGATCCCTGGGAAGACCACTAATGACAAGTTTGCTGTCAGAGGTGGAGGCACCTATTTTGACCTTGTGGGTCCTGTCTGAGCACCATTTGGCCACCCATCTGACTAGATAGGGATTAACACCAAGTTGTGTTATCTTTTCGCTGATGCCTGAGTGGGGGATTTTGTCAAAGGCCTTGGCCAGGTCATGGTAAGCTGCCTGTACTAACTTTCCCTCATCCAGGGCCTTGGTGACCATCTCAAAGAAGTCATCTAGGTTCAGTAGGCAAGATCTGCCCCTGATGAATCTGAATTGGGTGAGGTTGAGTGCTTGGAGATTGCCTATGTCCTGGTTTATGAAATCCATAGTAATATGCTCCATGGCTTTACAGATCAGACTTGTCAAGCTAATGGGGTGATAGTTTCCCAGGTCACTAGTGGCACTGCCTTTGTGCAAGGAGATGACAATGGCTCTGCTGGAATGAAGCCAGTCATTAGGCTGTGGTTGAATAGAGTGCTCAATGGCAAAGCTAGTTCTTGCTGGAGATGGTGCAGAATGATGCCTGGGATACTACTAGGTCCCATGGAAGCTGTGTTCTTTGCCTTGGATAGGGCCTTTAATACTTGATCTATGGAGATGTAAGGTGTGGGGCAAGTATCGGGGATGTCAACTGGGCCTTTGGAGGCAATAAGGGGGTTACATTTGCACTGAACCTATCAGCTAGCAGGTTGGCTAAGTCAGCAGGATCAGTGTAAGTGGTACCATTAAGTACTAGTTCGTAGCAAACTTGGACTTTGCCATGGAGGTTCCTAACATAACTGAAGAAGGACTTGTGATTTCCCTTTGTTTCGGAGGCTAGTTTCAACTCATAATTGGCTTTGGAGCTTTACACTAGTGATCTCATTTGCTTGTTGAGGTAGAGGAGGGAGTTTTCTGATTTGGAATTTGTTCCTTTTCAGCCTTGGACAACAGTTTCTTCCTTTTGTTGTAAAGCTTGTTGACAGAGGATGTCCACCAGATAGGTTTGTGTTTCTTTGCGAGACAGGTTTTAGTTCTGTTGGGTATGGCTAAGTCCATACAGTTGTACAGGGGTTTGTATACTACACTGGCGTACAGCATAGTTGTCTGCATTGTCTGAGGGGGGGGGGGTGTGAAGCAGCTGATAACACTCCCTTAGGAGGTTGTAGTCATCATTTGAGAAGTTTTTTAGCCTGGTTATAGTTAAGAAGAGGTTGGGTGGGATAGAAACTACGAATGAGAGAGACTGATGATCTGATCTCACCAGGGAAGAACATACTACGGGAGTGGTGAAGCAATCACCCATGTTGGTGAGAGAACCAAATCTAGTATGTTATCTCCCCTTGTGGGGGATGAGACCAGCTGGTCTAGTGCATTAGAACTGATGAAGTCAAGGAATTGTTTGGTGAGTGCATTAGTGCAGGAATAGTTCACACAGTCTGGTGGGGTAGTTGAAGTCACCAAGGATCAGGGTGTTAGGGGGTACCTTGATGGAGTCAAGTAGGTTACAGGTAGGAGGAGTGGGTGTCCTGAGACATGGGGGGGTCTTTAGCTGGCTATAACTTGGATGGGTGTCTTGCCAACTGTCAGTTGCACCTGGATTAATTCCAGTGCATCATGCTGGTAAACAATTCTGGAGGTGTACCTGTCCTAACGAAGATAGAGACTCCACCACCCTTAGTCTTTCTGACCTCATTTTGGGGTAGAAAGTATGGAATGAGGTATAGTCTGGTAAAGCAGGTGTGCTCTCCACAGCCCTGAACCAAATTTCCATGACTGCACAGACATCGGCATCTTCCAATGTGAGGAGAGCCCTCCAGTGAGTAAATTTTCAGGTTAAGGCTCCTAGCATTGATCAGCATGACCTTCAGTTTGCTTTTTGACATTTTTTTTATGTTGTAAGATTTGTCTTTGGGATATTGCATAAAAAGGCACAATGGGGGAGGCAAGAGCCTTGGCCAAGATCTGTAACCCCAGGAGTTTCAGGTGGAGGCCATCTCTGGAAAAGCATCGAGGCCTGTCAACTATGTCATCCCAGGCAGACAGATACTGGATCCCCTTGGAAAGACACCAGAAACTAAGTCAACTGTTGAAGTCGATCATTTTTTTGTTGGTATCATGGTATCATTCATGTTGAAGGTAGGATGCTGCTTAGGGCTAGGGTCATACCTTGCTGGAGCACATACTCTGAGAGCTCAGTCATATGTCTCTTCATATAGTCCAGGGAGGTACGGCTCAAATTATTCACACCAACATGGACAATGATAGTCATACTTGTACCTGTTGTGGAGAGACTTAAGTGCCTGCATGATGTGGTGGATTCTATTGCCTGACAAACAGCTGACCGTTACCTTCTCCTTGTTGAGCCTGGTGAGGGGGACATCGGTGTTTCTCACTAATGAGTCGCCATTGACTAGTATGTTTGGTTTATTGTTATGCCTTATGGGCTGCGTTGGTTTATTGTTATGCCTAATTGGTTGTGTTTGTGACACATTGGTGTGTTGACTACTGTGTGTGATGTGATTGGTGTTGTGTATGCAATGTTTGTGAGTGTGTTTTTGGGGTCTCTGTTTAGGTAAGTTTTTGTTGAGAACCCCTGCATGGGTGGGTGCGTGACTCTGATGTGGGTGGTGTGGTGTTTGTTCTGGCAATCCCCTCTGTCAGGAGTACCGATTGTTATATGAGAGAGCATGGATTTCATCTTACTGATGTAGATGCATCTCTCGCTAGTAGAAGATTTGTGTGCTAGGAGAAGGGGACTGTCCGTGAACATGAGGCAGTTGCTACACTGTCAGTATGCCAATGTCAACCAGGCTGGCGGGGGAATCTGGGAATTGTCTAGACATAGTGCTCTGAATACTTTGTGGACTTATGGACAGCAGGGTTTGATAACGGTTTGTCCGCAAAAACCCTAAATGTAAAATAACTGGCCTGAAGCACAAGTGCTAAAACCAAAACTAAGATGCTTAGAATAGAAGATAAATTTAATCAGGCTACTAACAAGCAGTAATAAATCCAAAATAAGATTTTTTTTTTTTATGTAGTGGATAGGGAGGAAAAAGAGCAAGATTAAGAGACTATATCCAAGTGTTCTCTCTGGCCACAGTAGAAGAAATGGGACTGGTAGGAGTGTCTGAAATCAGAATATGATCTCACTCATTTTAGTCAGCAGGAGGTATGTCCAAACACAAATTTTTACAGCAGGGGCAGACAATTCCAAAGCCACCAAGATTAACACCACAGCAAGAACAGGGAGCGTGGGAAACTAACTGCAGAGAGACAAAGACCACAATATTCAATTAATATTCAATGAAACAAATAAAATGTAGTACTATCTGAAACAATGTAAGTACAGAAAAACGTGTACTTAAATCAGCTTGTACGCCCAGTTGATTGCAGGTAGATCACAGCCAGCCAACAGCTCAGATGTTGAGCACAAATAAATACACAGAGATGCGACTAACAGTAATTATAAGGCAAAGAGAAACCCCCTAGACTAAGAGTTAAGCACTGGATTTCAAAAGAAGAGAAACTACCCCCAATGAACCCAGATGGCTTATATTTTTGAGGTTTTGTATATTCTGGGTGCTGAACCTCAAATTTACAATTTAGGTTACAATTTGAAAAATGGTTTTGAAAGTAAGAAAGATCAGTGTGACCATCCCTGTCACGGTGTATAGTGCGGGTACAACATGAATAAATGTCACTGTAATCAGTGTGAACACATTTTGGTTGAAAATAGTATCATGATTTGTGACATTATTGTGCTAGCCAAAAATCTCAATTGAACCTGTAAAGGGGGTGATATGTGTTGGAGTTTGTGAAATCCATAATGGTTTCAAGTTTGGCAAAATCGAAAGACTGTTGAATAGAAGAATTTATGAACATTTTTATGATATTAGAAAATGTAATGACAACAATGTTTTCTGTAAACATTCGAAGTTGTTCCCAAACCACACAAGGTTTGTTTGCTGTACTAGAACGGGTTCCTGTCAACCCCGAGGTGGCCCTTGGGAGGAGACCTTGTTTGAATATAAGGAACTTCAGTGGCAGTTGAGTTGATCAAAGACAAGCTTCCTGGTCTGAATGACAATGTTTCGATTACCAATGTTCTAAAATTAAGGGCAGTCAAATTATAACTCAATTTCTGCTCTTAATATACAAGTATGTATTTTTAAATTATGGATGATTTTTTTATATATTTCTTTCTGTTATGACTTGGCATATCTGTTCATTTTTTAGCATTACGCATTAGTACTAGGCAAGTGTTTTTAACAGCTTGACCCCTTAAAGGGAGTTTGATGTGATTCATCTCTCATGCAGATCTGTACTTCATGAATATTTATTAGTTTAATTAAAATTCATTGGTCTCTCAGTATGTCATGTGATTTTAAATTGTGTATATTTAAATGTTGTAAATTATCTGTGGTTAATTTTTCATGAAGTCCCAGCTTAGTGAATGCTTGTAAAATACTTGTGTTTTAATAGATTCTTGGATTTGCCATTATTTATTTATTTGGTGGATTTTTTACACAGACTGCTTTAACTAGCATTGTTTTTTCGGATCCAGTGTGACAGTTCCCCAAGTTAGAGAACTTCCCAACGGATGCAATAATGCATTTTTTTCTTATTTAGTTTTAAGTCTGTGATTTTGGCACTAGTTATTTATTTGGAACAAACTTTCTTACAGGATGCCAAGTCATTTGGGTATTCGATGGCTGCTTCTAGCTTGTAGTCATTTCCAAACCTAGCCATTCAGAGCCGTTTGGTATTGGCTTTTACTTCAGAGAAGTAGATTCCAAATGGGAGAAGTCCCAGCACAGAAACTCACTGGTGACTGGTCTCTTTGTGGAGGTAACTTCCCCTGATTTGATTTCTTGTGTCCTATCTGTAAGCCATCTGGTAATCCAGTAGGTGACATAGGGGGTTATTCCCAGTTTATTTACCTTTTCTACAATACCTGAGTGAGGAATTGTGAAAAAGCTTTGGCCAGGTCAAGGCATGTGGTGTGTACTGTTTTACTTTTATGCATTGCATTGGTGTCCTTTACAAAAAAATCCACCAGGTTAAGTAAGCATGACTTGCCTTCATCGAATCCAAACTGAGAAGGGTCCTTTGGAGGTTCTCTATAATCCTTATTGATTAGTTTCTTAAGTCTTTCCATGGATTTGCATACAAGGCTGCTCAAACTTAGAGGTCTGCAGTTGCCTGGTTCTGTGGAAGCCCCTTCCTTATGCAGGGGAATAACTGTAGCTGTTCTCCATTTGTTTGGTAGAAAATCAGTATAGAGGCTGAGGTTGAATGCTGTCAGTGTTTGTCTGTTAAAGCTTTAACTGCTAATAGAGGAAATTGCACCTTAATAGGAACTTTTCCTGTTGTGAGATCTGGCAAATGACAGGAAATGGTCTCAAAATTTGGCTCAAACTTTATGTAGCATCCAGTTAATTCAAGTAGAGCTTTTGCTTGTAGAAGGTGTAGACTGTTTTATGGCCTTTCCCTCTCTATTTTCTTGTTGTGGTCTTCACTTAAGGTATCCTAAATACTTGTCTTCTACCATACCTAGTTTGCTTTTCTTTGCATGTACAATCAGATATGCATGTCTTATGAATTCTAACACAGCCTGCACTTCCGGTAAGTTGGACTTAGAATCCTCTGAAGAAATGACCTCATCATCCAGATGGGAGTGAAGTTATAGTACTTCAGTATTTCATCCATCAGCCTTACAAACCTCTGACAAAGACAACTCCAACTGGACTCTACTTTAGCTAACTATATCCAGTAGCACCATGATTTTTCTGTCATCTGTTTACTTCCTCACTATAGCCTCAAAGCATCATAGTATACTCTAGACACCACAGATAAATAATCAGTAGAAATTTGTCAGGCCAAATAAAAGCCCAACTTAACAGGTTTGTGACTGGATGGAAATTAACTGTTGCAAAATGCTGCAAAGCAAAACCCATCCACTAACAAATGTGTTGTAATAGGTCTAATAACCAGTAATACTCCTGACAATTACTAGAATTAAACATCCTTGCAGATGCAATCATAATCCCATTATATCCTCTTGGCCCCTAAAACTTTCTAAACCACTGCCTAATTATAGCACTTCCAGAGGTTTGTCTTCAGAAGATCACTACTTGCCAAATACAGTATATTTGATTAGTTCATATTGTAAAATACCTATGACCCAGACATGGCTTATTGTTTTTATTAACTCTCTAATTCTAATGCAAAGTAAACTGTGCCTACTTAAAACTACAAGTTTTTTAGCCTCCACAGCACCAAGACTTGCCTCATGACCTTGCACAACAAATTAAAAATAGAAATTCGGCAGATTCTGTTATGGCAGCTAATATGTGGGAAGAGACTAAATCAAAAGTGAGAAACTGGAAGCTTTTCTTTATGTATAGGAACAGCAAAATACAAGACTAAAATGTTTTTAGTCCCTTTAGTTTTATACAGAGGTCAGGTGCGTTTTTTATCAACCAGAAGAGTAGTTGTGGATAATAATTAAGAGATGAAGGATTTTATCTGGGAGGTTAAAAGGTTAAGTCAAGTGGGATAAGATGACCCTTCCAATAGAACAATGTGGTTTAAGATTGCCTGATTTGAAGGGATATGTTAGAGCTACACAGTTAAGGCCCATAAACAGAAAGCTATAAATCAAAGTGGAAAGGCATGAAGATGAAGCAGAGACAAAATTCAAGACATAAGGAGAGAGAGAGATTTTTGGATGCAGATAAGAGAATAACAACCATACAGAATATTATATTCATAAAGAAGCAGAAAGTAGTCTAAGAACTAAGCCAACACAACAATGGAGAAATATTCTGACAATAGGGATCACCGCAGTTAAGGGTACAAGGAATAGGCAAGAAGTGGTTGGAATTTACTGAAGAAAATTGACAAAGGAACCAAGGTATTTGGATCAAATAACGAGAGAGAGAAATGCAATAGAATGGGAAGAGGCCAAAAAGATATCTGTATCAGGGATATATCAAAGGATAGACAAAGGGATAGGGAATCCTAAATGAAAGACCTGCTCTGGTAGAGTTTTATTTGATTCTAGAACAGAAGCTGCTGTTAAAAACGGATAATTAATAGAGCATATAAAGTATTGCACAATATCTATAGGAATCATTCAGAGCAGTTTAGAAAAGACTGGGAAGATAGACTAAAAAAAACAGCTCACAAGAGAACAATTGTGAGACCGTTAGCATGGTTCAAAAACATGCAGCAAAAAAAAAAAAAAAAAAAAGTCCAAAAGGCGTAGGATCATAGCTTGAAGGTGTTTTCGCAGGCATTTTTATACCCTAAGCAGACTTCCTACATAATTTTACTGCCGTGTAAAAAAAAAAAAAAAACATTTTGTTTAAAGATCATGTTTAAAGCGGCGGAACAAAGTTTTATTTTTACAGAAAAAGTGTTTGCATGCATAAGGATGCATGTGAACACGCTTTTATGTAACAATAAAACTTTAATTTCAAGCCACATTTTTAGGAAATTAACATGTAAATAATCTTTCAAACACAGAAGTGTAAAGTAGTCATGCTGCATTTAGGTCATTTAAATTAATATGGGGGAGGAGAGTTATATGTCACTTTGCGAGGATGGTGTAATGAAGAGCAGATTAGTATTGGTAAATGTTTCTGAAAAAAAATATTTAATTGCCAACCTTTTAAATTAACAGTTTGACAAATGTGAGCTTTGTTTTTTGTCTTATTGTTAATTTAACATGTTGGCAATTAAATAATTTAAAAATATTTACAAATGCTAATTCACTCTTCTTTTATCAGCCTAGAAACTGACATACATGCCTCCTGCAATGTTATATGATAGCACCCATACTATGGATCAGGAAATACTAAACATGTCTTTCCAGTTGTGATTGTGAGGATAAGCTAAGAAGCAGAAACAAGTATTAATATGGAATGTGTTTCTGTGAGAATCTAGTATGAAGCATCTGTGGTTGTTGAAAGTTGATGTGGTAATTCTATGTAGGATTTAAATAACGTTTTAGGTCAAGATTTGTGTATGAAGACTGGAAATTGAGACTAGTAAATGGCAATAAAATATGTCTAAGTGAAGGAGATGGAGAAGAGGGCAAAGGTAGTTGTCAGATGATAAAACAAAGGGCTTTAGGAAGAATGTACATAGTAGTAAATACAGTGGTTACTTATTTAAACTGGACAATAGTTCAAATGCTGATAAAAGTCATGAAGCATCACATACACTTGTCGGAGTTATTTTTTTCTTACTAGTGTCAGAAATGTTTTTGCAAAGTGAGTAGGGCGAAAAATCACAATATCTAGTCTTAGCAGCACTTCTGTAAGAAATATTAAGTTGGCTTTTGAAAAAACTGTGATCTAGCTATAGTGGTTGAGGGAATAATGAGGTTGGGAAGACAAAGGAAAGTTTTTGTAATGAATTTAATGGTGGTATTACTTCAACTAAATTAAAGGATTTTAAATTAATTTTGTGTGATATTTACCTCATTTTGAGGTATAATCAAGTGCTGTTTAAGTATGCCAGACAATACACTAACGTAAGAAAACTGAGTTTATTTCTAGTACTTCCCATTGTATCTGGAAGACATTTTCTGGAAGAACTTCTTTGTTTGATAAAACTAAGATGCATTTCAGTCTCCATGCTAATAGGATATTTAATATATGCTTACAAAGCTTATTAGAACTTATTTTTAGAAATGAGGTGTGAGGGGTGATATTATTGAACAAAAGTAAGTTAAAAATGCCTTCTTTGTAATGATAGAAGTTTGAGTTGCTAGAATTTTTAGTTAGAGCATTGGACAGAAATTGTTATATTTATTACTGAAACTTAGTTCAGTGAAATTAATTGCCTGTTACTTTTAGGATAGAATGGTCATCACAGAGTTAGAGGAGTTAAGATATGGGAAGGAGCATCTGTGTATGTTAAAAGCAATATTTACCTAACTGAATCTGATGTAAATTTTCATTCATTCCTTACTGATAGGACTTCGGTTCTGTCCTCTGAACCGACACAGCCGGTACCAAGCTTGCGCCAGCCACAAACTCTCCACAATGCCCCTCTCATAGTCTGTTCAGATCTCATTTGCCATGTTCCTCGTCAGACTTCTCTCAAGCTAAGTGTAGCTTTTTTTTGTGGTTATTTCTACTTTTAGTGTCTTATTAGCCAGTTTTCTTGTGTAAGGTTATTTCTCGTTTCTACTTTCTTCATTTCCTAACTAAACCCTACCTACTACCTTGGTAGTTATTTCGTACCATTGTTAGTACTACTCCCTCTTCCCTACCTTAGTAGGCCCTACTCTTACCTTTTTGGTATTTCTTAGTACCATTGTTGGTACTCCTTTCCTAGCTATCTGTAAAAAAAAAAAAAAAAAAAAAAAAATGTAGTAGAGAAATGTTTTTCGCTATCTCTTCATCTTCTTGTTTGGTAGATATAGTTTTATTGTGTGGTAGTACCAGTGTGTTATGTTGGATAAGGCCAAGCTTGGGTTCAAGCAGTGTGATAAGTGCGGGTATAAGATGCCCAACTCTGGTGGCCACGCCCAGTGTGTTTATTTTTGAGTGTTGACCACATTAACGTTTCTTGTGGCATTTTTTTTTTTAGCTTCAGCAATTGTACGTTGGCTGAATGCAATAACAAGCTTATTCTAAAGGGTATGCTGAAATCACCCTTCGCGGAGGCTCTTTCTGGGATGGAGGTCTCACCACCTCCTAAGCATAAGGATGTGAATAAGCATAAGGAGAAATGTAGTCTTTTGGTTCTGACATCCCCATCCTCCTCTGAACCAAGTTGGCACCAGCCTTCTCCCATGCCATTGGTGCAGACAGCTTCGGAACTAGGGTCCCTGTCTTCTCCCTCAGTGCCGTCCGTAATTCTGACTCAGACTCCTGCCACTGTACCAGCTTCGGCACCATCCCCCTTGGTGCCGACCTTGTTTGACACAGGCTCCGACCACTGTACTTGCATTGGCACCATCCCCGGCCACGGTGCTGATGTCTTACATGGCTCCACTGATAATGACACCTTCGGTTCCGAAGATCGAGCACCTTTCCAGAACCAGGTATTCTCCCTCTTATGACCACTTTTTGGGACAACAATTTAGTCCATTTCTTGAGAGACCAAAATCTCCATCAGCAGCTTCTTTCAGATCCACCAGGAGTATTTCTGAATAAGATGTAGTGAGGGTTGTGGACCAGCTTTTGGCAGCTAGAGGATTACCCACCCTGACTGTCTTCCCTCCCTCTTGGAATGGAAACTCATGGCATATTCACCTGTCTATCCTCCTCCAACCTCCTCCCAGGTTTCGGAGACTTCGGTACTGATGGCCATTCCGGTGCATTCTGTCTCTGCTCTGACAGTGGAGACTTCCCTGTCAGCACCAATTACTCCTGGTGCCATGGCTCCTTTGAACTGGCACACACTCAGAGCAGTGATTGGGCTGTCTGCACTGCAGCACCTAGTTTGGCGTCAATTTTTTTTCTATGGCTCCATCTATGGCCACGGCTCTACCGGCAGCTACCGGTCCTCTCGGAGCTCCTCGGGTGGGAGGGTGTGACCTTGATTCCGAGGTCGTCCTTTTCTTTTCCGGGTTCCCATCCCTCTTTGGGTGAGCCTACTTTCCAGGTGATGGAGAGGGTCTTGCTTCAACAGGCTCGCAGTTGGCACCATTGGCATCGGAACCAGAGCTCCCCTCTAGCATGCAGCTGTCCCAACCTCCTACTTTGGGATCTCAAGCACGGGAGCCGCAAGACCTTCCTTTGAAGGGAAGCCTTTCTGCGGAGTCCTTAGAAGACCCCACTGGGGAGCCACCCTGGAAGAAACTTTGCAAGAGGAAGCATCTTGATTCCCCTGAGGAATCCTTCACTGAAGACACAGATTACAATGAGGGAGAAAGGTCCCCACAGTTTCCCCCAGAAGACGTCTCATTTGGAAACATTCTCGAGATCCTCAAGCAAAGGAGAGATTGGAAGCCCCTCCAACCCTTCTTCGGAGGACTCTGTGTTCTTCAAGGCTTTCCATGCCTGAGCATCTAGTTCCTGGGTGACCCCACCTGCGGAAGACCTCATTAGACTTATTGTGCAGAGTGCTTGGAAGGCCCCAGACAACATAGAACCTGTCCCCTGGAGGCTAGATAAAATTTTGTCCACTCATGAAGACCAACCCAGCTGGTAGTTTATTCCATGGTCATGGCAGCGGCCACCAATAGGGAACTGGCAGAAGATAGTTCCACTGTTCATCCCCTGAACAGGGAGTTTTGGGCTATGGACAGACTGGGGAATCTGATCTATGCTTCAGCAACCTTTGCCATTTGGTTGCTGAATTACTTGGCACACTTTACTCGCCTCCAAAGAGACCTAATCTCAGAAATGTTTGCCTCTTTGGTGGGGGTACTGCCTGAGCAGGTGTGTGATACTGTTGCCTCTCAGCTAGCTACCCTAGAATCCATCTCAAACTCCTCGATGAGCTTGATTTCTCACACTACCGAGGGGGCAACTCGAGCAGCCGCATCGGGCATCGTGTGTTTGACTTCGTGGACCCTTTTAAATCTTCCTTTGTCAATGCGCCTGTTGACGAATCTTCCCTTTTTGGTCTCAAAGTAAGAGACACACTATCACATAGAGAAGGATGGAAAGACCTTGTCTGCTGTGGGCATACGTTTTTTTCACCCCCCCCCCCCAGAGATCCTACTGCAGGAATCGGAGGGGGGAAATTGTGGTTCAAGAAGTCCGAAAGATCTTTTAGTGACATTCGTGATGAGCAATTCCCCCGGGACAAGAGGGAGCAACTCATCAGAAGATGCCCCTTTCAGGGCAGGGGGGGGGGTCCATGCAACCAGTGAGCTAGGGATTCTTTCTCTGGCCGACCCTTCCAGCGGTCCTGAACTGCAGCCCAATTGCTTTCCTCTAGAAGCAGTCTGGGGTCTTTTCTCTGCACCTACAGGCCTGGCAACTCGTAACAGATGCGTGGGTGCAGAGAGTAATATCCAGAGGCGATCATATCCCATTCAACCTTACTCCCAGAGCCGTAAAAACAATCCTCGATGTTTCACCCAGTCAGTGGGAGGCTGCAGCCTTAGAAATTGAAAAGCTGCCAAGAAAAAGTCATCCAACCAGTCCCAGCAGACCAAAGAGGATCCGGGTTTTACTCGAGGTTGTTTTTAGTGCCAAGAAAGATATGGGACTGGAGACAAATCCTGGATCTCAGCTTATTAAACAAATTCATCAAACCTCAAAAATTCCTAATGGTCATGTTACAGTCCATTCTTCCCTTTCTGGGGAAGGACAACTGGATGTGCTCTGTAGACCTCCAGGAAGTGTATTACCACATAAAGATGGACAAACGCTCCCGGAGGTTTCTCCACTTCTGGCTGGGAGCCAATCGCTACCAGTTCAGAGTACTTCCCTTTGGTCTTTCGACAACCCCCAGTATGTTCACCAAATGCATGGCAGTCATAGTAGCTCATCTCCGACTACAAGGATTCTAGGTGTTTCCATATCTAGACGATTGGCTCCTTACCGCCACGACCAAGAACCTTCTCACCCTCGGTCTCTCTCAGACTCAAGGCCTTACTCTTCACCTAGGTATCACGATCAATATGGACAAATCACACGTCTCCAGCAAGAGCACTGGAATTCGTTGGAACGATCTTTGACACAACGTCCTGTCAAGCACCCCTTCCTCCTCACAGGCTTTCAAAAATAAGAAATCAAATTCAAGTCCTCCTCCTGCAGAGATTTGTACCAGCACACCTTGTACTACAACTGTTAGGCTCTGTAGCAGCAACCATTATCTTAGTACCACTGGCTAGGCTGCACATGAGACTGTTACAGTGGCTTCTTTCATCACAATGGCCGATCTTAACCCACCCACTTGACCACATGATGCACCTTAAAACCTTTGCAAGAAAGAAATGCTGTGGTGGATGAAGTCAGAAACAAATCTTTGGTGTCAACCATTCTGTCTCCCTCAGCCCAGGGCCACAATGACCATGGACGCTTCTCTGTTGGGGGGGGGGGGGCATTTCCAAGGAAAGACTGTCCAAGGCACTTGCTCCCCCATGGAGACCAGTTTGCTAAATGTCCTGGAATTGAGGGCAGTTCTCTTAGCGTTGCAAGCGTTCCACACATCCCTCCCTCCCTTCCGGGACAATTGCAATTCAGTTGGACAACATGCCAGTCGTCTGGTGCATGAGCAAACAAGGGGAACCAGGTCTTATCCCCTATGTCGGGAAGCCATGAGAATTTGGCATTGGGCTATGACTTCCAACCGCTTCCTCTTAGCAACGCACATTCCCAGGAGTTCCAGTCTTATTGCAGACAATCTGAGCAGGAACATTTTGATGCCTCACGAGTGATCCCTCAATCCGACAATAGCGGCTCAAATCTTCCACTGCTGGGGGAGGCCTTGCTGTGACCTGTTTGCTTCACCCCTAAGCAACAAATGCAGAAGCATCTTTGCCCCCCCCCCCGGGGGGAATATATTGAGGGATGCTGTGATGCACGATTGGCCCCTGGGTGTGTCTACTGTATGCCTTTCCCCCATTTCCCCTCATCCTGAAATTTCTACAGAAAGCTCAAAGGTTGAGAAGCAAAATGATCCTCATTGCCCCCTTAGGCCCTGCCAAGTCTGGTTCCCATTCCTATGGCCTCACCTGATTCTCTCAGCCTATGGATCCTGGATCAATCCCAAGGACTGCTGTCTCATCCTTAGGGACTGATTCACTCCAGTGTCCACAGCCTCAAGCTCACAGCTTGGTTTCTCTACTTCTGATGGATGATTGCCAGGCTATCAGATATTTCATCCCCTGTTTGTGAGATCCTTCTGGCTTCGTACAAACATTCCACCAGAAAAATGTATTTCAGTAAGTGGACTAGGTTCTCTAGATGGGCCAAAGAACATAACATAGACCCCTTTCCAATGCCTATTCAGAAGATTCTACAATATCTCACTAGCCTGTTGCATGCAGGAGCTTTCAGCATCGACAATTACAGTGCATTTAGCAGCTATTGCAAACTTTCACAATGGAATTGACAATTCATCTGTTATGTCATACTCTGCAAAACCTTCATGAAAGGAGTGTTGCATATTAAACCTCCTGTCAAGCCTCCTATAGATATTTGGGACTTGACTTTGGTCCGTCAGTCATTAACAAGTCCTCCCTTTGAGCCTTCTAATTCCTGCGATATCAAATTTTTGTTTTGGAAAACTCTACTTTCTAGTAGCCCTTACCTCAGTGAGAAGAGTATCCGAGTTGCAGGCCTTGAGTGTCAAGAGACCATACTTGATTTTTCATAAGGAAAGAGTTTCTCTATGTACTGACCCCTCCTTTTTGCCCAAGGTCATTTCAGTTTTTTCCATTAAACCAATCTGTTGACCTACCAGTTTCTTTTCCCACCATTCAAATAGAGGGGAATGCCTTCTGCGTACCGTCTATGTTCATAGGGAACTTTGTTTCTACTTGGACAAAGCTAAATCTTTCAAAAAAGCAGATCAGTTGTTTGTGGCCTTTGCAGGACCCGGAATGGGTAAGCCTGTTTCCAAAATGGCTATCATCTTGGCCAAGAAACGCCATTACTTTCATCTACAATCAAAACAGTGTCCTTGCCTTCCAAAATAAAGGCTTACTCTACTAGATTGACAGCTACCTCAGTGCCTTTCATTCCAGAGTCTCTGTGGATGATATCTACGCAGCAGCCACTTGGGCAAGACCTCATACCTTTATCACTCATTACAAATTGGATTTGGCCTTCAGGGGATGAGCATCTTTTGGTTCTGTGGTGCTCAGGAATGTCCTTCCTTAGGGGCACCCAGGACTCAAGCAGCTGGGGGACTCGGTCCTATCAGTAAGGAACGAATGAAGATTTACATCATCAGTTAAAGAAGTTGTCTTACCATGACATTCCATCTGTGTTGTAGATCTTTTCGTTCATTACTTCCCACCCTCCTTCCCCCTGCCTGGACTCCTGGTGGACTTTAAGATCTTATTAGTTAAGGTATTTGCACAGACAGAGCCTCCTACTATCACTATTATTTCTATAGTGTAAGGGCGAGCAAACTCTATCTGAAAAGACTATGAGACGGGCATTGTGGGTAGGTCTTAGCTGAGAGTTTTTGGCTGGCACAAGCTTGGTACCGGCCGTGTTGGTTTTGGGGATGGAACTGAAGTCCTATCAGTAATGAATGAATGAAGATCTACAACACAGATGGAACGTTATGGTAAGATGTAACTTTTTTTTACTACTGATGAGGTTGAAATTATCACTGTGAAAGTTGGGATTGGAAATTTCAATTTTAAAGTGGCAGTTTTTATAGACCTCTTAATCAATTTAACTTTTAGTATTGTTGCCGTTATGGAGACATTGGAAACTTATTTGATAATTATACTGTTGTAGGTGATTTAAATGCCTCGTATAGATTGTAGCACGTGTATTGTGGAATAAATTACTGAATATTTTAAAAATGTTATGATCGTGGAGGGGAATTAAGAAAATCTAAGAAGAAAAAGATTGGTGGACATATATATTAGAAAGGCTTAATATGAAAAAAAAATTGAGGCTTGATTATGAGCATGCCAAGTGAATCTAATATGCAGAAGTGCAAGACATTCATGATGAAGTCTCATGGGACACTTGGGAATATTAGGAAGGCATACCAGTTGAATTTGGCTTCTCACACTTGTAGGGTAGTATGGCTGTTTTAATCATCTTAGGTGTTACTGTAATGAAGGATGATAATGTATGATCCTAATTTATCATCATCAGTGTTTGCTAAAAAGGTTTAATCAGTGCTAAGTTAGGCAGTGTTGAATACTTAGTGATTTCAGGATAGCTAAGGAACCTTGCCCTACTTGAGGCTGAAATAAATTTTGAAAAAATATTAATACTACTTCACCTGATCCTGATGACTTGTATGTTTTTTTTGTATCTTGAGTCTATAAACCCTTGCTATATTGTAGTTGGTGGTTGTTTCAGAAAAATATGCAAACTGGTTATGTTCCACAAATTTGGAAAACAGCTATTGTCCCTCTTCATAAAGGAAGAACTAATTTTACTATAGCTAAGTTTTGACCAATGAGCTTAATGTGTATTATAGAGATGTTTTGAGTGGGTTCTTTTAGATTATTAAATCCCAGTTTAATAAAGTTTTCTTTAAATGTATGGGAAGCAGTTGGCATGGATGGGGGACTACTGATAGATGTAGTTTTTTTGTGTCTCAAGGGCATTTGATTATATTCCTCACAGAGAAATTAAGATTATGAAGGCTATTAAGATGAACCAGTTTAGTATAAAGTGGATGATAAACTGGTTAATAGCAGATGATGTACTTTCAGAGGAATCATTAATATCGGGGTCCATCGAGGTTCTGTATTGGGGCTGGCATTATTTATTTCATTCATGCCTAACTTTACAGCAGATTTGAGGATTTGTACGAAGACTCCAAAATTACTGATGACTTCAAGATTGGATTGATTGTGAACTCATCTCACAATCAAGGAAAGTTACAGGGGTTCTTAGATAAGCTGTGTTTGTAGAAAAAAATCTGTGGAATTTAATGTTAAGAAAACTAAGGTACTACATTTTGGAGCTAATTTATCTTTTCCATATGCAGTGGATCATGAGATGATAAATGCTGATACTAAGATGTAGTGTATGCAGATAATCTCATTCTTCTTAGTGCTTTTCAACAATTAAAGATATCCTAAGGAGCATAGTAAGTAGAAATGAAAGGTTTTTAGTTGCATTCTATAAAGCAGTTGTCAGGCCATATATTGAATATCGTAACTTTATTTTATAATTTATCCCACATGCAAAGAATGGAAAGAATTCTGAGAAAGTTTGCTAGACAGTTATTGGTTAAACAATTAAGCTATTCATTTAGATTGGGGGGAGTTATCTTTGTATTCAGTCAGCTGTAGATCAAGGTGAGATTTTTATATTAAATTATGTTTGAGTGATAAGACATTGGCATCTACTTTAGGTGCTGAGTGTGGATATAACCATTCAAGTACTTGAAGTAATAGTGTAATCTCCAAATTATAGGACAGCAGTAGGAAGAACTCCATTTCATGGAAGAGCAAGTAGTCTTCAGAATTTTGATGCTGTTTGGTTTCATCTAGCACTTTTCCGTGCTTCTACAGTGTGGGGAGTATTTTTTGGCTTGCTCAGCTTGTTATTTTACAGTTGGTGTTCAATTTTTCTTTGGTATGGAGTCTTCAGAATTTTGTTAGAATGGCCAGTAGTTTAGAAATATTTAAAATGGATGTGGATGATTTTTGTGAAATTAGTGGTTACTTTTCCATTAACTGTGGCAAACTTATCTCTTTAGAAACTGAGTTTTGGATAATTATACATTGTAACATTGAAGCATTGCTATGCTAAAATAAGTCTCAGAACAGTGGCTTCAGCACTGGTAAGAACACCTCCATCATATACATTGTTCATTCTGCCCACTCAAGGTTTTTGGATGGTTGCAGTCCTGACAAGTGTAGTAAATTTACTAACAAGCCAGAAATAACATTATGCCTAAGAGTGTTATGCAGTATGTGCTAAGTACCCCCCCCCCCAGATAACATAAGCTCATTGTTTGGCTTGCAAGAATGTCCAAAGCAGGCTGCCTAGGTTGTGTGGTGAAAACAGATTGTACCAAAAGTATAAATATAGAAAGCTGTGGGGTCTATTCCCACAACAGGTGGATGGACTGCTGCCACTGGGGCTGTACACCTGAAGATGATGTCCTTCAGATGAGACATTAAACCAGAGGCTGAGCTGGTGATAACTCGGGCAGATATAAAAGATTCCACAACACCTGTGGAAAATGGTAGGGGGTGTTTTATCAATATTTACACACACACACACACATATAAATATATCATTTTATATCATATAAAAATGTAAACCAGTTATTTGCGCACATCTGTTTATGTTTGCATTCATACTTGTTCTTTTGTGTAAATAATTAACTCTCAAAAATTTTACTAAGCAGTTCTATTTCTTTCATTTATTTTTTCTTATGTTTCCCTTCTAGCCCCCACTCTTTCTTCCACATCAGTCTGATTTCAAATGTCATACTCTTCCACTTTCTTGTTATATAACAAATTCTTGCATCGTTTTTCCACAACTCATATTGTCATAAACCATACTTTATCTTATTTATTAATATCACATTTCTTTAGGGCGGCCACGGTGGTGCAGCAGTTAGCGTTGCCGCCTCACCGCAAGAGGTTCTCCGGTTCAATCCTCTGCTGGGGTGCCTTTTGTGTGGAGTCTGCATGTCCTCCCTGTGGTCGTGTGGGTTTCCTCCGGGTGCTCTGGTTTCCTCCCACATCCCAAAAGACATGCTGTAGGTGGATTGGACACTCTAAATTGGCCCTAGGTGTGAGTGCGTGCATATGTGTGCCTTCTGTGAAAGGTTGGGCACCGGGCTGGCAACTCGACACCATAAAACTCCACTGCCAATCATGAGCAGACAGGTGATCCGCTGTGGCAACCCCTAACCGGGAAAAGCTGAAAGAAGATGATTAATATCACATTTTTTTACTTTATCATACTTTCCATGTAATGTCATATTCATATTTATACATATAAACCATTCCCATCTCTATTAGCTTTTTAAACTTGTACCAAAGTTATTCTTTTTGCAATCCAAAAAAAGCAATGTTTTGTTGTTTCTTCTTCATTACATTCAGTACATTTTCTTGCCTCCATCACCATATCTGTCATGTAACTTGTACAATAAAATTCCTCTGCTTCATAAAATATTTCAAACCTGTTTCTTCTGTCTTTTATTGCTTCTTTTCTTTTTTTATTCCTTCCATGGGTACACCAAAAAAATCTAAAAGCATATTTTATCATTTATTTTTTCCCATCAATTTCATCATTAACTTCTGTAATTTCATTTTTCTTTTCCTGTTTTTTTTTTTTCTTTTTTTTTTTCCTCCCATACATTTTTATATTTTCCATACAGCATCTTGCCTTTAATTTAATTTTGTCTTTCTTTTACCTTTCTCATTTTCAAAATTAAATGCATGGATGCTAAGTGTACCACTGGATTTTGTTAAAATTTAATCTGCCAACCTTTTTATTTTAAGCTATTTTTTTTTTCTATTGGAGTGGGAAACGTATGCCCCTCAAATGGGCTATTTTCTTACTACATAAATATTTATCTTATATGCCTTTTTTCTTGAAATAAATAAAAACTTTTTCACCAAACTAACCTTATTCCCTTATCTTTGCCTCCCCATTGACTTTTTACAGTTTCATACTCACCAAATTTCAATCCCAGAATCTTTACTTGCTTTCTTGTGAAATATATTCCATTTATTCTTGCTATCATCTCACCAAATCCCTTACACTTCATTTTGCTTAATTTCAGGCCAGTTTTTTTTTAGCAGTTTTTCAATCTTTGTTACAACCTAACTTACTCATTCCTTTTTTTTTTTTTTTTGGTTACTAACAGTACATTATCGGCATCTGCTTATGCCATATGCAAACAGTAATGCCTGACTGGGTGTGTGTTAATGTGTAATTAATGCCTGCCCAGGGGTGTTATGAGGCCCAACGCTGCAGGTGGAGGTTCTCTACAACCCTGGAATGGAGTTAATTACACATTAACACACACCCTGGTGGGCATTATTGTGCTTAGACAATGCGCTGTCTGTGAAATTATTGTTTTACTTGCTTATTTATTTTAGGTACTATACAAGGAGTGCCTTCTGTGTGGAGTCTGCATGTCCTCCCCGAGGTTGAGTAGTATTCAAAAGGCATGCGTGCGTAAATGGGCGTGCCTTCGTTGAGGGTTGGGCGTCAAGCTGGCACCTCGGCGTTTCGTAACATCTACTGCCAATCGTTAGCGAACCGGAGTTCCGCTGTGGCGACCCCTTACCGGGAAAAAGCCAAAAGGCAAACAACATTATTTATTGTTAATGTAAAACAGTTCCTCCGCTTACATTTTCAAACTTGCTGTAGTATATCTTAATGGTGTTGGAGGAAGCATTTTACATCAAATATATATAAAAAATAATATAGTGCTTAAAAAAATAAGTAAGTGAAACAACAGTTTTGCATACAGCCCATTCTCTGTCCCATACACACATACATAGTCTCTTCTGCTTTCACACACATGCATATACATACGCAATCCCTTCTGCTTTCATAGGCACTTTCACTCATACAAGATTTGTCTCACCCTCTTTCTCAATCTCTTACAGTTTCCAACTGTGTTCATACACACATTTGTCTCACTCCCTCTCGATCTCTCTCTCAAGCAGTCGTCTTTGCTTAAATACATGCATTAACTCACACATCACTCTCACTTTCTAACTCTCTCCATATCTCTATCCCTCTCTCTCTTCCACACACACATGCACACACGCACACACACTGTCTCTGCTTTCATGCACGCGTTCGCACAGACAAACATAAACAGACTCATCTTTTTCACTTGCTAAACAGAAAACACTCTGCTTAGCGAGTGTAAAATAATGGCTCACTCACTATCACTGATATACATGCGTACACACACAAACACACGCATACCTTTTTTGTGGTTGTTTTCCTTTTTATATTTTATACTCACTAAACAGCAAAAATGCTGCTTAACAAGATTAAAATAATGGCTGCAGTTTCGTTTCCTCAATCCGAGCTCCACCGCAACTTGATAAGCTGCCGTGAAGCAGCGGACTCGTTTTTCACTGGGCATTACTTGTACATTAATACCCTGCAGAGAACACTCATTCTGCTGTCAGGGTATTGATGTACAGTTGGCCCATGTCTGAATATTGGTAATGTAACATTTCTTTCCATCTCACATCTTGCGGTCCTCACTTCCTACATGCATGTCTGTACTACTGCTTTTATTACTAGTGTAAATAAGCACCTACGTATAGGGCAACCCAGTTTTACTCTTCTTGTAATTCTTTTTTTTCCTGCCCATCCATTTGTCATAACTTGCACCCATGAATTTGCATATGTCTTTATTACATTAATATTTTTTTCCTATGACATATGCCTCTAAAATATGCCACATTGCTTCATGGCTCACTTTTTATCTACTTTACCTACATCACATCCTCGCAGTCTTAGTTCTTTATTTTCTTTCAGTAAAATACTTTCACTGCAATTAGCCAAGGCTTTCGATACCATCCCCCACTCTGGAATTATAAACGAACTCACTAAACTGGGCATAAATCCCTGTGTCACAAGATGGGTGGCCAACTGGCTCACTGACGCAACTCACACAGTAAAAGTAACCAACTCAAAGTCCGACTTCAGACCAGTGACGAGTGGAGCACCACAGGGTTTGGCCATGGGTCCTCTCCTGTTCGGCATCTACTTCTCTGAAGTGCAGGCCAACACAAAAGGTCTTTGGCTAACAAAGTTCGCAGATGACTGCAAATTGGGAGCCATAATAGAATCACCTAATGATGTAGACATTCTAAAAAAGGACCTCACAGAGACAGATGCTTGGTGTCAAAGTCATGGCCTCAAGCTGAAGGCCAATAAGTGCATTGCCATCACCTTTGGGAAAAACTCTGTACCCATGAGCTACCACATAGGCGGTAGCTCACTAAACACTGAAAGTGTGATGAAACCTCGGGGACATAGGTGGACAGTAGTCTCTCCTTTGATAACCACATTGCCACAGTAGTCAGGAAATCCTTCTACGTGGCACACCATCACAAAAGGGTTCTCCTCTAGAAAAAAGGAGGTCATTGTTCTTAACTCATCCCTCATCAGACCCATTATAGAGAACAATGCCCAGTTTGGCATGCATCTCACAAGACACCTAAAACAATTGGAAAGGCCACATAAATTCCTCACTAAGAGGATTACCAGCCTCCAACAGATGCCATACGCAGACTGTCTCAAAAAAACTCCAGCTCTACTCCGTCGCATATTGCCCACTCAGAGGTGATCTCTGCCTAACATACAAAGCTATGTCAAACCCACAACTGTTGGACATGCTACACTTTTAAGGAAATCCCAATCTCTCCGAACCGCACACTCCAGGGACCTAAACCTTGTCACCACAATAAACAGAACATGTTGGAGGGATAGATTCCTGTCACAGAGACTACCCATTCATGTCAAGCAAAGCTCCTCATTGGCCCTGTTTAAGAAAACTCTTGATGACTGGATGGGAAATAGAAAATTCACCCCGGGGATCACTTCTGCGGCACTGCTTGACAGGGGCACAGGAAAATTTTCTTGGGTGGCGAAAGCCAGCCAGGGAACCTTTTTGGCTAGGCTTATAAAGACCCCAGAGCCGATAGTCTAGTACCTACCTATGAACCTATTATCATTTCTTTCACCTCTCTTCCTTTCATACCATAAATTCTTTCTCCTGCTATCTCAGCCAGTACTTTATCCTTCCTTTTGTGTAAAATATTCATAAATATTTTCAGTCAGTATTCCCTTGTGTTACTGTTTTCCAATTGTTATATCTTTTCTTTCATCATTTTTCCATATAAATTTCATTACTCCGTATGTCCTCCATTATACATTACTTCATCCGTTCATTTAATATTTAAAAAAGTACTTGTTTTCCACCCTTATTGATTTCCTTATAATACTCATAACTTGTACCATCTAATCCTGAAGCTGATTCATACTTACCTTCGTTTATTACATTCTCTGTTTCTTCTTTTGTTTTATTTTATTAAAAACCCTTACTTTTTCATATTTTTTTCTTTTTCCATTCTTATTGCCCATCCGTTTCTTTTTTTCATATATTTTCTCTACAAAACTTTCAACCACCTCCATAATATGTTCTTTGTATTTTATATTTGCCTTGCCATCTAAGATAGCATCCATTCTTCCTTCTCTCATTTTTACTTTTCCCTAAATAAAAGAAATATCTCCTTTCTTTCCTTTCAAAAAAATGCTTTTCTACTTCCCTTATTTTGTCACTTCCCTTTTCTATTTCTCATAATTCCGTAAAATGTATTTAAGTTTCACCTTATGCTTATTCTTCTAGTTCTAAATATTTTTTTATACTTTTTACTACCCAACACTGTACCCAGTTTTTTCTTAAATGTTCTCATTGTCATATGATTTTTCCTTAATATTTTTCTTAATTATTCTTCCTTTTTAAATTCTGCAGTTAATCTCCCTATTTCTTTTCTCCTTTTTTATTATTTTACTCTTTCCTTTTTCTAGTCTGTACTGTTCTATGACCTGAAAACTGTATCTGTAACCCATGTTATTTCTTTAGTGTCTTTAGAATGAATTACATAATCAATTTCAGTCTTAAACATTTTTTATATGTCTAGTCTCTAATCTTTCCTACTTTTAAATCTGTTTTATTAAATCCATTAGCATCTTAATATCTTGTGTTTTTCTCTTCTCTCCTTAGGTTACAGTTAAAATCTTCTACTGTCACTATTGGTATGTTTACTGACATTTTTTTTTATTTCTTCAAAAAATTGCTTTCTTTCCATCATATTAGATGTTCTTCATCTCACATTGCTGCAGTCCTAACACTTGGGTAGTCCGCTGTCCCTCGGTCAGCCCGAATATCAGAGTATAAGGTTGACGTCGGTCAAGGCGCATTTGACTGACATCAGAACGTCAGGGTACAAATGCGCATGACCGACGTCATATCCTCAGTCTTTTTTGCCGCATGGTCCGATGCAGAAGCAGTGTTGCAAGTGCCGTTCGGCGTTCTGAAATATTTCGAATTCGGAGTTTCAGACCGAAGTCAGAGTTGGTTAAGTACCCCGTTGGGGAATATTTTGGTTTTTTCTTGCCTCAGTGGTTTACCGGATGTCAGAAAAAGTGAATAACTGTATTTCTTGTGGGAAACAGATACCGCATAGGGACTACCATAATTTGTGTATACCTTGTTTGGGACCTGAGCACGACGTTGTTGGGTGTCGCTTTTGTGCTAGGTTTAATAAACGCACTATAAAGCGAAGGTTGGATTGTGCCAGGTTGGTCTTTGGGAAGCGGTGCAATTACAATATGCCGTCAGATGCTCCGACGCCGGCTTCCTCAAAGAAGCGCAAGGACAAGGCAGTTAAACCTAGGTTAGAGGAGTCGTCCGAACCGGACGCCGGTTCTTTAGAGGCGCCAGTGGAACCGGTGGTTCCGACGGAGGCCTCTCTGGAGTCCCAGGGAGGAACTTTGTTTTTACAGGATGTAGCCTCCCAGGAGGCAGGTCAGGCTGTAGGAGCTTCTCAGATAACTGTACTCCCCTACCTTCCTAAGGTATCTAGGCCCTCTCTTTCTGCTTCCAAGGCTTCTCCTAGAGGCAGGTCTAGTTTTGCTTCTGTGGGTGTCCCTCCTAGTTCTTCAGGTTCTGTGCCCAAGAAGCACATGCTTAAAATGGCAGAAGATTTAATTACTTTAATTAGAGGCTCTATGCCCCCTCCTGATAAGAGGCCTAGGATGGAACCTGTGTTGGGGGATTATGAGCAGGCTTCGGATGTGTCTGAGTCTTCGGCTGAAGACTTGCAGGAGTATTCTCATTATTCTGATTCTGATGTGGATGATTCTACTCCTTCTGCTTCTCCTCCTGAGGATTTTTCTTTTCAGAGACCCTTCACTCCATGAGAGAGCATTTTAAATGGGAAGGTCAGGATTTCTCTGATTCCAGGAAAAGGCTTAGGGAATTTTTGTTTTTACCCCAGCATAGGCCTTTAGCTATTCCTCCTGTTCTGAATGTGGTGGAAGATGTGTTTGCAGAGGCTTCTCTTAATCCGGATTCTTTGCCTCCTGCTCCTGTTAAACCGGATAGGTATTACAGGGTGCCTGAAGCTCATAAGTATCTTTTTAAGAGTCCTAGGGCAGACCCAGAAACTGTTAGCCAGGGGCCTAAGGGTGTTAAGGCTTCTGTTGTCAAGAATCCGGTTCCTGCAGATAAAGAGGCCAGGGCCTTGGATAGATGGGGAAAGAAAGTTTATACTTCTTCCACCCTAGCCATGAGAGCTTTGAATTGCCAGTTTCACATGTTAAAATATCAAAATTATCTGCTTTCACAGTTAAAATCTAAGGTTGATGCTCTGGCGGAAGGTATTGATTGTAAAGAGTTACAAGATTTAGTGCATGTTTCTGAACAGGTGGGTAAGCATTCTTTGCAATGTGGTTTTGACGCTGTACAGGCCTCCTCTAGGGTGGCTGCCACTGGGTCAGTTCTTCGCAGGCATGCCTGGCTGAGGGATCAAAATTTATCTCACCATGTTAAAACTAGGATTTTGGATGCCCCTTTGCAATCTGATGTCTTGTTTGGTTCTCCTGTTGAGGCAGTTTTAAAGAAAATGGAAGACAAGGCTAAGTCTATGCAGACTGTTAAAGATTTTTTGCAGGTTCAGCCTCCAAAGTTTAGTAGAAATTGGCCTACTAAGGGGCGGACGTATCCTTCTTATGATTCCCAGTCTAGGGGTAGATCTAGACGTGGCAGGGGCAGAGGTCAGGGCTCTTTCAGGCCTAGAACAGGCAGTTCTCCTGCACAGTCTTCGAGTGAGGGCAGGGGTCAGTCCTTTCGTAAACAGACCCAATGACCTACCTTTTCAGCTGCCAGAACCCTCTCGCCTGGCAGCACCTTTGGGAGGAAGGTTGGCACTTTTCAAAGAAAATTGGAGTTTGATTACCCAAGACAAATGGGTACTGGATATCATACATCACGGTTACAGGTTTTATTTCCATACCTTGCCTCTTTTCAAAGGCATGCCAGACATTCCTCCTCAACAAAGAATAGAGGCTCACAAGCAAATTTCACTGTTACTCCAAATAGGGGCCATACAGCCGGTTCCTATGCCAGAAAGGGGCCTAGGATTTTATTCTCGCCTGTTCCTAGTACCAAAGAAGGGGAACACATGGAGACCAATTTTGGATTTATCTATCCTCAACACTTATCTGGACATTCCCAAGTTCAAAATGTTGACGTTGCAGCAGCTTTTACCTCTGCTGGGCAAAGATCATTGGATGGTAACTTTGGACCTCAAGGAGGCTTACCTTCATGTTCCCAACAGACTAAGTTGCAGGAAGTATCTGCGTTTTCGAGCTGGGACTTCTCACTATCAGTTCTCTGCATTGCCCTTTGGCTTATCTACTGCGCCCAGAGTGTTCACGAAAGTTCTGGCTCCAGTGATAACTTTCTTCAGGCTAAAAGGAATACAGATCTATCCTTATTTGGACGACTGCCTGATTCTGGCTCAAGGAAGGGAAGAGCTTCTTCATCATTTGGAATATGTGATAGCAGTGCTAAGATGCCTGGGGTATTCTGTGAACGAAATAAAGTCCAGTCTAGTACCCTCTCAGGACATGTGCTTTCTGGGTGTGAGACTGAATACAGCATCCCAGATGGCCTTTTTAACCCCGGACAAACAAAAGAGTCTATCCCTTTACTTCCATCAGCTATCTCATCAGTCCGGGCTGACTGCAAGGACAGTCCTTCAAGCCTTAGGGTTCATGGCATCTTGTATTCTGGTGCTTCCCAATGCCAAACTGCATATGAGGAAGCTACAATGGTATCTCAAAATGTATGGACACAGCACTGCCAGGATCTGGACACTGTCATTCAAATAATACCTTGCATTCAAAAGGAATTTTTATGGTGGGCTCAGGAATGTCACCTAAACAAGGGACTCTCTGTGACCCGGCCAGAGGCGAGTCAGATTTTAACGACAGATGCCTCAGACATAGCTTGGGGAGCTCATCTAAATGGAAAGTGGATACAAGACAAGTGGCCTGCCAGACTACAACATCTACACATCAACATGAAGGAGATGTTAGCAGTCCAGTTTGCATTAATAGCTTTCAAGGATTTACTTCTTCCAGGGCAGGTGTTGATTCTAACAGACAACACAACTGTCATGTGGTACATCAACAAGCAAGGGGGAACACATTCTTATCCTCTATGCAGGCAAGCAATGATTTTGTGGGAGACTGCGCTCAGTTTACAACTAAGTCTTCAGGCAAGGTTTCTGCCGAGCACAGAACTCCTTAGCAGATGTGTTAAGCAGACAAATCATGGATCCCCACGAGTGGAAACTGGATCTTCATGTATTTCAGAAATTGACAGTGTCCTGGGGAACTCCAGACATAGATCTGTTCGCTTCTCCACTAAACCACCAGCTGCCAAAGTTTTGCACAAAGCGGTTTCATCCCACAGCTTGGAAAGTGGATGCTCTTTCTTTCAGTTGGAAAAATCTTCATGTGTATGCCTTTCCACCTCTGCCTCTCCTCTCAAAGGTACTTCTGAAGGTCAGACAGGACAAGCCAAGGATGATTTTGATAGCTCCAGATTGGCCTCGACAGCACTGGTACCCACTACTGAGAAGTCTAATACGGAAGCCTCCATGGCCTTTGCCTTTGATTCCACATCTGTTGTCCCAGGAGGACAGTCATTTGCTCAATGTCAAACTTCACTCTCTTCACCTAACAGCATGGCATATTCTGTTTTAAACCATAGGGGCTCTCAACTTCCACAACAAGTTTTGAATGTGATTTTGGAAGCTAGAAGGCCTAGTACAAGGAAAGTGTACGCAGATAAATGGAAGAGATTTTTATTTTGGAGTGCAGCTAAGGATTTGGATGTTTCTGAGCCTGATTTAAGTGTGGCTCTTCAATATCTTACTGAGTTATTGGACAAAGGTTTGTCCTTCTCTTCTATTAAGATTCATGCTGCAGCAATTTCAGCTCACTACGATTGTGACCCACCATTGTTTTCTCATCCTTTATTCAAGCAATTTCTTAGAGGGGCAAAGAATATAAGACCCCCAAGGGCTCCTACTCCTGCTTGGGATCTCAATTTTGTGTTGGAGAAACTCACTCTACAACCTTTTGAGCCTGCAGCTACTGCTGAGTTGAAATATTTGTCATGGAAGACTGCTTTTTTGTTGGCCATTACCTCTGCAAGAAGGGTTTCTGAATTACAGGCCCTTATGGCAGTTGAGCCTTTCTTAATTTTCCACAAGGATAGGGTATCTTTACGTACTAATCCTTCCTTTATGCCTAAAGTGGTTTCTAGTGTGGCTTTAAACCAAACTATTCATTTGCCTTCTTTTTATGCAAATCCCCAAACTAAAGGGGAAAAGATTTTGCACACTTTAGATGTACACAGGCAGTTGCGATATTATTTGGACAGAACTAAAGGGTTCAGACTATCTCAGCAGTTATTAGTTTCCTTTGCTTTGTGCTCTCAGGGCAAGCCCGTGTCAAAACAAACTATTTCTAAGTGGATTGGATTTTGCATTGCCTTCTATTATTCCCATCATGGCAAAGAGATTCCAGCTGGGATTAGACCTCATTCCACTAGGGCCACTGCCACTTCAACAGCTTTTTTGAGGGGGGTGGCTACTAAGGATATTTTGGAGGCAGCCACTTGGAGTTCAGTGCATACCTTCTCTAGGCATTACCACCTTCCACTGTACTCTAAATCCAGGGCTGGTTTTGCCACTGCTGTGTTGCAGGGCATTTTGGCAGCTCCTGCTTCATTATAGTTTAGCCATCCTCCCTTACCTCTGCTTTGGGATTCTACCCAAGTGTTAGGACTGCAGCAATGTGAGATGAAGAACATAGTACAGTTTTGTACCTACCATAAATGTAGATGTTCGAAGATCCACATTGCTGCAGTCCATTACCCTCCCTCCTTCCCCTCTGTTGTTTGAGGTGGTTGTGTGGGTTGGGTTATCCATCTGAGGTATATTACATTTTGTATATATTGTATATATTATACATATTTTTGGTGTTAGGCTAGTTGGTTGTTTAGTTATTGTCTATGGGTTTTGACCTTTCTTTTTAGGGTCTTCTGACATCTGGGGCAAGAAAAGACTGAGGATATGACGTCGGTCATGCGCATTTGTACCCTGACGTTCTGATGTCAGTCAAATGCGCCTTGACCGACGTCAGCCTTATACTCTGATATTCGGGCCGACCGAGGGACAGCGGACTACCCAAGTGTTAGGACTGCAGCAATGTGGATCTTCGAACATCTACATTTATGGTAGGTACAAAACTGTACTTTTATGCATTAATCACTATTAATCTTCTAAATTGTCTCAATCTCATATTACATATTATTACCTTTCCTTACTACTCCTGTTGTTACAGCTACATTTTTTCTTCATCTTTTATAAGAATTTTTATTCAGAACATGTGTTGATGTTCTTCGTGTTTCACTGTTGCAGTCATCACACTTGAGTTATCTGCCTGCAGGTAGCCCTCAGTCGGGCCAAATACCAGTATCTTTGGATTTCTGCTTCGGATGCTGTCGCCTCTTCCATGACGTCAGGTCGTCAGGGGTATAAAACATGCAGCAGACGCCATTACATCAGTTTTTCTTGCCATGTGGGAGCCCTAAGCAGAAGCAGTTCTCCGGTCGGCCACTACCTGGAATTTTCATTTTTCGAGTTTTAAACCTGAAGTCTGCTAAAGCCAAGTACCCCATTGGGGATCCTTTTTTCTTGCTCTAACCGTTGTCAGAAAAAGTTAACAATTGTCTTGCCTGCGGAAAGCAAATACCTCACATAGATTTTCATTCTTACTGAGTCATCTGTTTAGGCCCAGACTACGACGTTCCTCGCTGTACGTTTTGTGCCTTAATGCCCGAACTATTTGTCGTCGGGCTATCTTTGCCACTAAATTCTTTCTCTGTTTTCCGAAATGGCTTCAATAAGCCATCCGACTGTCGATTTTCCAAAAAAACATAAGGATAAAGACAGAGACAGACTGCATAGGTCCAAAACTGCCGACGATGCTTCTGTTAAGCTAGTTGCCAGTGCGCCTGTACTCAATGAGGCGCTTTCGCAGTCCCTCCTACCCACTTCTACAGATTCGCAGGCCTCTGCTGAGACCCATTCGGAGTCCGGTATGCCGTGAGATGCTTCTTCGACTATGGAACTTGAGGATATCTCTACCTTGGATGGGTCCGGAGCCGCTGTGCAAGCACCAGCTTCTGAGAGTGTATTCCGACCTTCCAATATTCACTTTAAACAGACAGCTTCGTTTTTGACTAAAAATACTGAGTTTCTCAGGCCCAGAGTTAGCACTATACCTAGAAAACCGATGACCAAAGCGCATGCTCAAGCTCCCTTGCCACAGAAACAAATGCTTAGAGTGGCTGAAGACCTTATAACTTTAATTAGGGGAAGCCAGCCTTCCCCCTCTAAAAGACAAAGAATTGATTTTCCTTCTGATTCTACAGACCATGAGTCCAGTGAGACTGATCCCTCTGATTACCAGGACATACCTTTATCTACCAATGAGGATTCAGATGCAAAGGGTTCCATACCCTCTGCCTCCCCTTCAGAGGACTTTTCTTTTGGTGAAACCTTGCATACTTTGAGAGCCTTTCCACTGGGAATGCCAGGACTACCCTCAGTCCAAAAAGAGACTCAGGGAATTTTTAGACTTGCCTCAACACAGGCCTCTAGCTATACCCCCTATCCTAGACATTGTAGATGATGTCTTCATGGAATCCAGTCTTACTCCTGATACTTTACCACCAGCTCCTAGAAAGCCTGACAGGAACTACACAGTACCTGACTCTCACACATTTCTCTTTAAGAATCCCACTGCAGATCCAGAGACTATTTCCCAGTATCCTAAAGGCATTAAGGCTACTACAGCCAAAAACCCTACCCCTTCGGACAGGGATTCTAGAGCTTTAGACAGATGGGGTAAGAAGGTATATACCTCTGCAACTCTTGCCATCAGGGCTTTGAATTGCTAGTTTCACATGTTCAAGTACCAGCAGCATATTATGGAACTAATTAAACAAAATAATGTTGTTGCTTCCAGATTGTACAGAAAATAAAGATTTACAACAGTTAATGCATTTCACAAACCAAGTTAATAAACATACTTTGCAGTGTGGTTTTGATGCTTTAGAAGCATATTGCAGGGCTGCTCTCACTGGGTCTTTACTGGGAAGGCATGCTTGGCTGAAGGAGAAAATCTTGCTAGATCATGTCAAAGCAAAATTACTAGATGCTCCATTAAACCAGGAAAGGTGGTTTGGCACAAAAGCAGTTGTTCTTAAGATGGAGGAAAAAGCTAAATCTATGCAAACTGTTTTAAAGATGTCTTACAGGGTCAGCCACCTAGATTCAATAGGCATTGGCCTTTTAAAAACTGGTCATTTCCAGTCCCTCCCAGGCATTCTTAGTCCAAACCCAGGGGCAACAGGCCACCAAGACTACAATCTCAGGGTATGCAGAGATCTAAACAATGGACTGCTCCCTCCTCTAAAACAGGGAGTGGTAAGCCACCCCCTTATGGAAAAAGTTCACAGTGACTTGTCTGTCTTCCTTCCCAGCAAAGCCCAAGTACTTGCACCCCTAGGAGGAAAACTCGCCCTGCATGCACAAAACTGGATGTCCATTACCCAAGACCAATGGGTCCTAAACATTGTATCCCAGGGATACAGATTCTACTTCCACTCTCTGCCAACCCCAAGTGGGTTGCTAGACCTTTCCCCAAACCAGTGGGCAGAGGATCAAAAGGAAGTACTTCTCTTCTCAGTTTCAGGGCTATTCAGCATGTGCCAATAGAGCAAAGAGGACAGGGTTTCTACTCCAGACTATTCCTGGTGCCCAGAAAAGAGGGCTGTTGATGCCCTATCCTAGATCTGTCAATTCTCAACACCTTCCTGGTGGTCCCAAAATTCAAAATGCTGACTCTGCAACAGCTTCTTCCGATGCAAGCCAAGGATGCCTGGCTAGTTACCCTAGACTTAAAAGAAGCTTATCTGGACATCCCCATAAGGGAATTTTGCAGGAAATATCTACTTTTCTGGGCAGTTCTCCGCACTTCCCTTTGGCTTATCTACTTCACCCAGGGTATTCCCAAAGTGCTTGGCTCCTGCTATTGCATACTGCAGGCAGAGAAATATTCAAATTTTACCCATACATGGACGATTGTCTGATTCAGGCAGACAGTCAGGAATTGCTTCTTCAGCACCTGGCATTTGTAAAGAGACTTTTAACTTCTTTGGGGTACATGATCAACGAAAAGAAATCACAACTGGTGCCCAACCAAAAGATTGTATTCCTGGGAGCAAGCTTGAACACAACTTCCCAAATGGCATTCATCACTCCCGGAAAACAAATTTATTTGATAAACTACTGCCACCAAAACCCAGCTATCTGCAAGAAAAATACTGCAAGCACTAGGGTTCATGGCCTCATGCATTCTTCTAATTCCATATGCAAGACTGCATATGAGCAAACTTCAATGGTACTTAAAAAGTCTCTGGTGTCAACATTCTCAGGACCTGGAAACAGTGATTCATATCATTCCTTGTCTAAGGGCAGAGTTCCTTTGGTGGGCAGAGGCAAGGGACTTTCTTTCACTCAACCCCTCACTGCCCAAACCCTGACAACAGACGCATCAGACTATACGTGGGGGGCTCACATGGCAGGCAAATGCATTCAAGGCAAGTGGAGCCCAGAAAAAATTCCCCTGCATATCAATCAAAAATAAATGTTAGGTGTACAGAATGCTTTGACAGCCTTCAAATACCTTATCCTGCCAGGATAACAACTGATAGAGACAGACAACTCCACAGTTATGTGGTACATAAACAAGTAGGGAGGAACTCATTCCTACCCTCTCTGCAGGTTAGCCATGGCCCTGTGGAACACGGCCCTGAGAACCAAGTGCACCTGCAAGCTCAATTTCTGCCAGGCAAACAAAATTTACTGGCAAGTGACTTAATCAGAAATGTACTGGACCCACACAAGTGGAAGCTGGAACCCAACTCATTCAAACTTCTAATTCCATAAGTGGAGGACTCCTGAGGTGGACCTCTTTGCCTCCCACCAAAAACCATCAATTGAGCAAATTTTGCACTAGAAATCTCCACAGCCAAGAGTGGAAAGTGGATGCCCTAACCTTTACATGGGAAAACCTCTCAATTTATGCCTTTTCCCCTCTGACAGCAGTGCCACCCTGGCATCTACATCAGACCCTCTCCCTGCTGTCCCAGCAGGAGGGACAGATTTTGCATCCACAGCTGCAAACCCTGAACCTTGCAGCCTGGCTTATCCCCTGAACTCACTACCAGCAACCCTCAGCAAACAGGTGCTGGACGTCATCCTTGAGACCAGAAGGCCTAGTACTAGAAGTTCTGTTCAGAAAAGTGGAAAAGATATTGTTCTTGCAGCCGGTCTCAAGGAAAGGACACAGCTGTGCCCACCTTACCTCAAATCCTAGATTACCTAGCAGAGCTACTCCACAAACCCTATTCTTCTCATCTGTTAAAGTTCATGCCTCTGCCATCTCAGCTCACTACAATACTGAGCCACCTCTATTTTCTCACCCTCTCATCAAACAGTTCCTGAGAGGAGCTAATTTAAGACCCCCCCCCCCGAAGAGTGCTCCCACCCCTGCCTGTGACCTTAACTTTGTACTAGAGAAGCTCACGCTTCCCCCTTTTGAGCCTGCTGCTACAGCAGAGTTAAAATTCCTCTCTTGGAAAACAGCCTTACTTCTAGCCATCACTTCAGCAAGAAGAGTGTCTGAGTTACAGGCACTAATGGCTGTGGAATCCTTAATTATTTTCCATGAGGACAGGGTTTCCCTCCGTTTGGGAGGGTGGCCTAATCGTTAAGGTGTTTGCCTTACAAGCACAAGGTGCAGGGTTCGAGTCTCGCAAGGGATAATTGGCTAGGCTTAAAATGGCTCTCAAGGGCAATTTGCCTAGGACTAAACTATGAACTTTTGACTAACCCATCATTTATGTCCAAGGTGGCATCCAGTGTGGCTTTAAACCAATCCATCCATTTACCAACCATTTTCCCTAATCCTCAGAATAAATGGGAAAGGATTCTACACTCCTTGGACGTGCACAGACAGCTCAGGTTCTGCCTTGACAGGGCTAAACCTTTCAGAAAATCTGACCAGCTGCTAGTCAGCTGCGCTACAGGGGCAGAGAGGGCAAGGCCATTTCAAAGCAAACCATTTCCAAATGGATAGCACACTGCATCCATTTCTGCTACAAACACCATGGAAAACCTACCCCACAGGGGATTAGAACTCATTCCACTAGGGCTACCTCAAGCTCTACAGCATTCCTCAGGGGAGTTCCTACCAGGAACATCCTGGAATCTGCAACCTGGAGCTCTGTACACACCTTCACCAACCATTACCACTTACCTTTTTTTTTCTAAATCCAGAGCTGGATTTGCCACAGCAGTCTTACAAGGCCTGCTAGCCAGCCCCAGTACTTCTTGACTGCCTCCACCCTTCCTCAGCTTTGGGAATTAACCCAAGTGTGATGTCTGCAACAGTGAATACACTCGAACATCTACATTTATGGTAAGTGTACACATTTGTACTTTTCTTACTGACCAAACCACCCAGATGTTTCAGAATTCTTTAAGACTACGATTAGTCTTTCTAACATAAAATCATGGGCAATCCTTAAAGGTGGCAAGATACACCAGATATTTACTTTTACAATCAGTATAGAATCTAAATTCATACTTAATATTAGTAGTGGGATGTACAAAGAATGGAGTATCCATAATATGATCACAGGCCTTACAACTACAGCACTGATAGGTACCTAGCCTAGAAAAATAATGGTCATTCAACACACAATTATATTTGAAGCAAAGTTTCTCCTTGCATTTTTAAAGTAGAAGCTTGGTTGCATCCCTACTGTCTGTCTTAGCCCTTCATCAATCAGTAAAGTGGGTCAATTCCTTTTTATAATCATACAAACATACCTCACATTGCTATAAAAAGTAAGTCCTATCCTGGGTTTTCTGCAACTTATATTTTTAACAATATCAGTCTTCCCCTTCCTTTCAGAAAAATAGGCCTTCTCGTGTTTCCCTCAGTTCCATAACCTCTGGGGAAACATGACCAGTTTGAAAGGACGTGTATTCTGACATCGTAGAAACCAGGCCTATGTCTGGTCCACTGACCCTACATATAGTGGAACTACATGCTAAAAAGAAACCAAACAAAGCATTTATCACCACCCTCTGATCCACTCCAGGATTGGCAAAATTTTACACAGGGTTTTTTTTTTTAATGCCGTTGTGTCTCTTAGACCTCTTTCTGGGATTTCAGTCCCGGCCACACCTTGGGTTACCTTTCCACAGAAAAGGGTCAGGGGAAGAGGCTTTTTCTGAGGAAGAAGATTGTTCAGAGGATGAGTTTTTAGCCTATTCTTCTCAGATACCCTCCCGACTGGATTATGCTCCTCTGGAGGAGGACTCCAGCATAGACTCCTCCAATGGAGGATACCTTTAGTGAGACATTGGCTAAGACGAGGGAGCATTTTAAATGGGACAGATGTCTGAGGTCCAAAAAGTGTACAATAAACTACTTCAGGTAGACACTCCCACATCCCTCACTCCCACATCCCTCAGCTGTCCCTCCAGTCCTACCTGCCTTAGATATTTTTGCATCCTGCAGTAAGGCCCGTGGCTCTCAGCCCCCTGCACCTAAGTAACCAGACAGATTCTACAAGGTACACGAGGACTGTAAGTTCTTGTTCAAAGCCCCATCTGCTGACCCTTCTGTCATCACTGTGGCTTTTGAGAAGGCCTAAAGACTGTGTCCTTGCACCACCTTGCTTCCATCTGACAAAGACAGCAGACGTATGGAGTGGTTGGGAAAAAATTTATACACTTCTGCCACCCTCACCATTAAGACTATAAACGATCATACACAGATGGCTAATTATACCTTGCAACTCCTGTCCCAACTTTCAAAGATTATTTCTGACGTGCCAGACTCTGAGAAAAAATCTTTGGCATCATCCCTGGTCTACAAGAGGGTAGTGAGACCAGCTATGTTATATGGGTTGGAGACAGTGGCATTGACAAAAAGGCAGGAGTCAGAGCTTGACGTGGCAGAGTTGAAGATGTTAAGATTTGCACTGGGTGTGATGAGGATGGACAGGATTAGGAATAAGTATATTAAGAGGGTCAGCCCAGGTTGGAAGGCTTTTAGACAAAGCCAGAGAGGCAAGATTACATTGGTTTGGACATGTGCTGAGGAGGGGTGCAGAGTATATTGGGAAAAAGATGCTAAGGATGATGCTGCCAGGTTAACAGGAAAAGAGGAAGGCCTAAGATAAGATTTATGGATGTGGTGAGAGGACATGCAGGTGGTTGGTGTGACAGAGCAAGATGCAGCGGACAGGAAGAAATTGAAACAGTTGATCTGCTGTGGCGACACCTGATGGGAGCAGCCGAAGAAGATTGTTGATAATTTCTCCCTCTCTTTCGTCCGTCCCCCCCCCCCCCGAATCCCTGTACACATTTGTGTACTTCTACGACTATCATTGCTGATGGTCCCTTCCCCCTTTTTCTTTCCCTTAAATATATAAAGACGTATTTAAAAAAATATATTAAATATTCTTTTTCTTTGTCGTGTGATATTTTTCAGTAGCTTTTTTCTATAGCCTCTTTTACTCTCTTTGACATGGCTGAAAAGGGTAAGGCCCCCCTCTGGTTTCAAAAAATGCCAGAGGTGTGGCCATATGTCAAATGTTCACTCCTTATGTGTATATTGTCTTGTCCGCACCATTTACAGGAAGACTGCAGCATTTGTCACTCCTTTAGCCACCAAACTCTGGTGGAAAGGTGTAATAAACTTATATTAAAAGGATTACTTCCTTCTGCCTTTGGTGAAGTCTTATCTTTTGCAGATAATGGAAAGGCAGATGTCTCATCTCCTTCATCCTCATCTTCTATGGAAAAAAAAATAAGAAACAGAGTTTCTCAGTTCTGATCTTCCCATTGTTTCCAAAAGCTAAAAAATTGAAGACCTCCGTTCTAAAAGTTTACATGGAACCGCAGGCCTCTGCTACGGACACTCTGGTGCCGACAGCCATTCCAACACCCATTGCCGTTTCAAGCCCTTGGACATTGAAGACCTCAATACAAGAAATGACTACTGTCTCACCTATTAAAATTACATTGCCTAGAACGACATACTCACTTGCAATTGATCCTTTTGTTGGGGAGCTCCCTGAAGTCTTTTTGCAAAGGCATGAGTCCCCTTCGACATTGTTACTCTGCTTCACCAAATGTCTTGCAGAATTTGATGTGGCGAGGCTATTGAATAAAATTTTATGGGCTAGAGGGATTTCTGTCCCTCCTCCGGGTCTTGATAATGAAACTTCCTTCATACCACTAACTACTACTCTAATCTCCTCGGAGGACTTGGAGTCCTCTGTTCCAGATCTCCTGGCACCGACTATACTGGCACTGGAGTTCGTTTCTTTGGAGCTGGTAGTTACCCTGAGCTCTTTGGTTATTTCCTAACTGGACACCTCCCGGACCTGCAGCTACCCTGTTGGTTCTTTGAGGCAGGTCTTGACTCCAGATGTTTTGGATCCACCCCTGCTCCTCGGAGATTTGGCTTGAGTTAGTTCGGCTCCAGCTTCGGTCTCGAGGGTTGTTTTTTTTTGGAGCAGGGGGTGACCCTAGTTCCAAGGCAGTCTTTCTCTGTTCCGGGCTCCCTTCTGTTTTCAAGGAGGGGGGCAGCCTTCGAGGCTGTGCAGAGGGCTCTTTCTGTTGCAAAGACTCAGTCAATGCCTTCCCCCTCGGAACAAGTAGCCCCTGTAGTTCAGTTATTCATCCTGCCTTTCCACTGCAGCAGCAGGTGCTGAAACCTCAGGTGTGTCAGTATCAGGTACTGTCATCTTCTGATACCTGTTTGTCATCTGATACTTCCCCAGATTATTCCCCTGAGGAGGTACCTCAGAAAAAGACCAAGAGGAAGCACTTGGATTTCCCCCCAGGAATCAGTCACTGAGGACACAGATTTCGATGAGGGGGGAAGGGTCCCCATGGTCACCTCCTGAAGATATCTTGTTTGGAGACATCCTGGAAATTTTAAAACAGAGGGGTGGCTGGAAGTCCCAAAACCCTTCCTCTAAGGAAAACCCTTCCTCTAAGGAAAACCCTTCCTCTAAGGAATCTGTTTACCTGCAGGCATTCGGCACCCACCCATCTACCTCTTGGGTGACACTGCCCACTTATGAACTCATTCAGTTGATTTCACAGTTGGCGTGGAAGGCTCCAGTCAGCATCGAGCCCATCCCCACAAGATCTGATCAGATACTTTCCGCTCCAGAAGATAAACCGTTTTGGGTTAAGGGGTTGGCTGTAGATGCTATGGTCATAGCGGCCGCCACTAAAAAGGAATTTGCCAAGGAGAGTTCCTCTGCCCATCTGCCAAATAGGGAGTCTCAGGCTATGGACAGATTTGGGAAGTGGGTCTGCACTTCATTCACCATCACCATACGGTCCTTGAATTTTTTTGGCACATTTCAACAGACTTCATTGGGATCTGATTAAAGAGTTGTCAGGAGCTGTAGCAGAGGGGGAGTACAAGAGAAAGTGGCTTCCCAGTTATCCAACCTGGAGTCTTGTGTCCAAGTCCTCCATGAGGCTTATTGCTCATACAGCCGAAGGGACGTGTAGAGCAGCGGCTACAGGTGTAGCCATAAGGAGACATGCCTGGATGTGCCTGTATGACTTTGCGGAACCATTGAAGTCTTTTTTCATCAGTGTTCCTTTTGACAGAATATTCTTGTTTGGCCCTAAATTAAGAGACTTTATCCAGGTGTGAGAAGGATGGTAAGACCCTTCTCTACTGTGGGCATACATCCCCCCCATGTCCTTTTCTAGGAACTAGAGGAACGGTGGTAAGATGTGGTTCAAGAAATCCCAAGGGTGCTTTCCTAGACACAAGTGGAGGGAGTTTCCCAGTGGCAGAGGAATGAACCAAAACATAAGACACTGCCCTCATGGCAGAGGTGGTCCGCAAAACCATGCTTCAAAGATTCCTTTCCAGGGAAGCCCTTTCAGCATTCCTGAAGGGAGGCCCGATTGCTTTCCTCTGGAGGCAGTTTGGGGATGCTTGTCCTTGCACCTTAATGCCTAGCTAAACATAACATATTCTTGGGTGCAACAGATCATATCCAGAGGCTGTATCATTCCCTTTTCTCACCCTCCCCCACATACTTCAGAAAATTCCTGATGTTCCTCCCAATCAGAGAGATTGGGCAGTGCAAGAACTTCAAAAACTGCTGGATGAAAGAGTCATCCAAGAAGCCCCACCAGACCAGAAAGGGTCCGGAACCTACTCAACATTCTTTTTAGTGCCAAAAAGACAGCAGACTGTAGACAGATTTTGGATCACAGTGTGTTGAATAAATCTGTTCAGCAAACAAAATTTTGGATGATCACAGTACAGTCTATTCTCCCTTTCTGAAGAAAGATGACTGGATATGCTCATACCTTCAGGATGCTTATTCCGATGTATAGATGGACAAACGCTCCAGAAAGTTCCTCCACTTCTGTCTGGGAGCCAGTTATTACCAATTCAAAGTACACTTTGGTCTCACTACACTACAGCCCCAAGGGTGTTCACCAAGTGCATGGCAGCAGTAGCAGCTCACTTGAGACTGCAAGCATTCTGAGTGTTTCCATACTTAGACTGACTCATAACTGCAGTGACCAGGCATCAGTTGATGGTAGCCAGTGATTACACCCTCGACATCTGTGCCCACCTGAGAATTAAGGTAAGTCTAGAAAAGTTATGTTTAACCCCTACACAAAATTTAGAATTTATAGGGGTGGTTCTGAATACTCAAGCAGCAATAGCATCACTTCTTCCAGAAAGACATCAGAGAATAGTGGTATAACTTCAGAGGATAATCCATAGAAAGATTGTTCCAGTTCGACTAGTCTTGCAAGCCCTAGGGTCGATGGCAGCTTCTATAACTCTGGTACTGTTCATCAGGTTACATATGAGGATTCTGCAATGGCTATTAGCTTCCCATTGTCTGTGCTTCACCAACTGCTGTTAGATCAAGTCCTGATCACCAGTCTCTGCAAAACAGATTATCTCTGGTGGATACATTCCAGACAAATTCTCCATGGTCAGACCTTTGTTCTTCTGGAGCCCACAGCCATAGTGACAATGGACACCTCCCAGATGGGGTGGGGGAGTGGGGGTCATTATCTGGGCAAGACAGTCCAAGGCAGTTGGTCCCCATTAGAGGCCAATTTGCACATTAATGTCCTGGAGATGAGAGCTGCACTTCGTCTTCCAGGCCTTTCAGACAGCTCTTCCTCAGGACTATTGCAGTTGAAACTGTCAATGTTAGTGGTTTGGTACATCACCAAGCAGAGAGGAACAAAGTCTTATCCCTTTTGTTGAGAAGCCCTGAGTGTGGCAATCGGCGATCTTTCAACCACTTTATAATAGCAATGCACATTCCTGGGTGTTCCAGTGTGATTGCATACAAGCTGAGCAGATGCATCCTTCAGCCTCCCGAGTGGTCTTTCGATCTCTAAGTGATACAGTTGATATTCCATCATTGGAGTCAACCTAGCTGCAATCTGTTTGCCTCCCCCCAAACAAGTACAGCAATTACTTCACCCTCATTCCCCCTCCGGGAAAGTCACCCAGAGACCCTCTTCTCCACAATTGGCTTCCTGGTCTCCTGTATGCCTTTCCCCCAATAGCTCTAATTCCAAAATTTTTACAGAAAGCATTCAGGTTGAAAAGCACAGTAATCATCATTGCTTCCTTTTGGCCTCGACAGATTTGATTCCCCTTTCTTTGGCCTTACTTGATTCGACAACATTGGATTCTGGACCCACTACCAGATCGTGCATCCCACCTATCTGGATGGTCTTGTTCACCCAGGTATTTTGAACCTCAAGCTGAGACTGCATGGTTCCTCCAATTCCATTACTTGCCAGGCGTCCTAATATTTCCTCTCCAGTATGGGACATCCTTTTGTCAACTCATAAACCTTCCACTAAAAAACTATATTTAAGGAAGTAGAAAAGAGATTTACAGTTTGGGCCCATGAAATGCATGTTGATCCTTTTTTTTTTTTTTTTTTTTTGCTTCGGTAGAGCATGCTTTAGACTTCTTAGCATCTCTGTTGAATGCTGGAGCTTCTTCCACCATCAGACTACAACTGGCTGCAATTTATTTTCACAATGGTTTAGAAGAATGTTCTTTAACCTCTCACAGGCTTTGTAAATCTTTTCTGAGGCACGCTTTTATTAAAGCCCCTGCTCAAAGATCCCACTCCTCCTTGGTACCTGAACCAGGTACTACAAGCCGTAATACAGTCTCCCTTTGAACCCTCCGCTGAATGGGATCTAAAGTTTGTCTTGGAAGACACTGTTTTTGGTAGCTATTACTTCTGCCAGGAGGATTTGAAAGATCCAGCCTTTGTCATCAGAACCTCCTTATCTGATTTTCCAGAAGGATACATTCTCTTTACAAACAAAAACCCCTCCTTTCTACCCAAGGTAGTATCAGAGGCTAACATTAAGGAGATGATTAATTTACAAAAATTTCTTCCCAAATCATTCCAACAAAGAGGAATATGCCTTGCATTTATTAGACCATTACATTTCTACCTTCACAGAACAAAAGACATAAGACCATCAAGTTAATTGTTTTACTTTTTCCATTGTGAAGTAAGCAAGACTACTCTCTCTAAAATAGCAAAGAGCACTCTGGCAGTGCAGAGCTATAATGCTTTCCACACGTTCATACCCGCTGCTGAGCAGGAGGGAAAAAGGTGGAGGTGTCTTGGTTAGAAGAGATTCACTTTAAGGCTGGTAAAGCAGCATGATGCACTGGAGCTTCATGTCCAAATAACCATTAGAAAGGTCCCATACCATATATTGGCTTGCTGTAGAACCCCCTCTATAAAAGAATTCCACAGCACCTTTCCACTGGAACTAAATATCTTAAACCCAATATTATTTTCTTAGATTATGTAAAGAATCTAACTATCGACTAGGAGCCTACACCATGACTAGTGCACAAGCACAGGGATTCCAGGACTTTGCCGATACAAATGCTCTGGAACAATTAGTCAGTGTGCACCCTAGGAGGAATAACATCTTTGATCTTGTTCTTACTAATATGGGTGCATCTTGCACCATCCCTTGCATATCTTCAACACTTATTTGGTCTGACCATAAAACAGTCTACTTAGAAATAAAACTGATATCTGAGATGCCTTCAATCCAAGGTACCTTTAGAAATGTCTTTAGGACAAAATACCTACTCCTAAGTGATATATTGACAAGCTTCAAATCCCCAGCAAACCCAGTTAACTCCGCTGAATATGCAGAACTGTATGCCACCACACTATACCAGCATGTAAACAGCTGTACCCCGTAGGAACAAGTAAAGGACAAACCCCAGAAACAAACCCATATGGTGGAACTATAATATCAAAAAGCTTTTTAATAAAATGAAAGGTATTTTGACCAAAAGTAAGAGCAATTCCCAGAATGTGGAGTCCTTGTCACTAACTCAGGAGCTTAATAAAATCCATCAAAGCCAAGTCTGAGGCTAGTGTGACGCCCCTGCACTGACCCAGTAATTAAGAAGCCTCATTCCTCACCCACTAGCACCAGTGAAGGATGTGCACATTGGGAGGATGACATGTACACGGACAGTAAAGTACAATTTCCCTTAAGAGCACACAGAGATCACAGTCAGTCTTGGGCTGGTTTCTCTTTCTTTATCGAGATCGCCAATAAGACTCCCCGCTGGTACAGCTATAGGGTTTAGATTTCAGCTGAGTGGTCAAGCCAAAACCTCCAGCACCCTCTGTGTCCAACCAGTGCTTTGTGTCCATGCCCAAGTAGCTCACACACACACACACACACACACTTTGAGATTTGATTTATATACAAACACACAGACACTCCTGGGGAAGACTGGGACAGGTTCACTAGCTTTGCCACCTCCTTCGCAGACTACACGGTAGTACCATCTGCCACCAACCACTCTCTATCAGCTACTATGCGGCCCTTCCCAAAGGGTGACCAATTCTACTGTGTAATGTTACTATTCAAATGGTAAGTGTGTCCAGGACTAAGGCTATTTTAGTGGCCTGTACAGTGTCATCAAATACATATGCAAGTACTGTAAGAGCTTAAATATCTCAAAAAAAACTAGCCACAATTAAAAGGTTTAAATATATTTAATAATAAATAAAAGAACAAGACAATTCTCAATAACTCAACAGTGGTAAGAGTTCAGAACCACAGGAAGTATTTTAAAACAACTTTGCAGGACAGTCTCACATAAATACATAAAAAATCTAAACTAATCTTTCTGTATTCCTATCTTTCTCTAAGAGAAACTATGTTCTAAATAACTTACTTACAGAGCCAGACAAATGCAAGTGCTGAATGGATGTTTACAGGTCCAAAGACAAATACAGAATGCACACACTCTCTCTGAGATGGTTCTTAAGTTACTATCAAACATTTCTGCTGGGTTATCTGAGATTACATCATTCTTTGCCACCTCTGTGTCAGACTCCTCTCTCAGAAGATGGCCTGGAACTGGAAGTCGTAAAACGGTTAAATCCTCTTGCCTTTGAAACCTGTAATTATTTCTGTTTCCAGACAATAGAAAGAATTTCTAGCTGCAGACATTGTCTTCTGGCTGTGGTAAACAGTCGTAAAACTCTTTACTTGTCAACTTATTTTCTTAGAGAGTTGCTCTTTTCCAGAAGGGCGCACTGTGGTTATATTTTTGAAGCTCAGCACACTTGCATTTGTAAGACAAGTATTAGTATTTACAAATGACATAGGATTATTTACAAAATTCTAGCTAGCTGGGCTGGCAGCCTCACAGCTAAAATAGCTACTCAAGCCAAAGACATTCACAAGCCATTTTTTTAGTTATGTTCATAATCTCAAAAGCACAATGTAACAAGGTTCTAAGCCGATTGTGAATGATGTTACTTACACTGAGGCTAACATTATAGCTAATATGCTGGCTGATAAATTTAGCTTTAACTTTACCACCCCCACCCTCCATCTGTCCCTCAAGCTATACCTGAAACTGGCTCACCTCCAACTGTCAAACACAATCAAGTCCTAAGTGTTATTAAAATCTGAAAATACTGCATCGATAAGTACTGAAAATATCCCTAGATACATTTTAAATAGCATGAACCTCGATTTAACCAAACTTCTATTAATGCTGTTTGTTCAGTCTCAGCCTCCATACAAGCTTTGAACCAAGTGGAGTTCTGGAGCATTTCTCCCCGGGCCTCCGCTGAAAATTGGCTTTGTTCCAAGTAGGACTTTCCCGGTTAACAAATGTTAAATAAAATAAAATAAATAAAAATAAGTGAATGGAGAACAGCTACAGTACATAAAGGAGGACCTTCCATATACCCAGACAATTACAGACCCATAAGTCTGACCAGCCTTGTATGCAGAACCATAGAAGGGCTTGTGGTATTAATCAGTCAGGACATAGAGAACCTCCAAACACTGCACCCATCTCCGTTTGGATTCATCAAGGGCAGACCATGTTTACTTAACCTGGTGGATTTTTGAAGAGTTCCCCAAAGCAGTGGATGAAGGCAAAACGGTACACACTGCATCTCCAACTGCCCAATGCTTTTGACACAGTTCCCACTCAGGCATACTAGAAAAGCTATATAAACTCCCTGTGTCACCTAATGGATTGCCAACTGGCTCGCAGATAAACTAAGGGAAGATACGTCCACAGAGACCAGCCATCAATAGAATACCCCAGAGTTGTGTGCTTAGACTTCTTGTATTTGGCATCTACTTTTCTGTAGTAAAAGCTAATACCAAAAATCTGTGACTAGCTAGGAATAGTCAGTGAATCCTCAAATGACTTTACCATCCTAAAGGAAAGGTTGTGTCAAGTAAATGATAAAATCATGGTCTGAAACTAAATGTCAACAAATGTGTTATTTTACCTTTGGGATATCATCTACCCTGGGGAACTACCACACTGACAATATGCCCGTAAAAGTTGATCCAATTTTTTAGTTTTTGGGAACTTATGTGGACAATAACCTAACTTGACCAACGTGTGTCTGTTGATCTGATGTCAGTCTTCACGTCATCCTTGACTGTGGGCTCTGTTCCGAGCCTCGGAACTGACTCAGCCATTTATTTCAGCTCATGCCTTCCACAACTCAAATGCTAGGCTCTACCCATAATGTTCCTCTGTGAAGTTCCTCAGATCTCGTGTGCCGCTTCGTTGTCAGATGTGATTGACATATCTTGAACTTTGGCTGTATTTCAGTAAGTTTTCTTTTTCTATAACGTTCTTCATTCTTCCTTTCCTCTTTTTCTACCCACTCCTCTATCTAGCTTTTAAGTGTGCATGTGAGTGTTGTTCCTGTCTTCCTTTCTACCACTAGGTAACCTTTTTCCCCTACCATTGTTGGTACTCTTTCCCTTTAATTACCATTACGGTATTTTCAATTACCATTGCTGGTAATTTTCTTCTTTTCTTATGTGTTTTTGTGTGCTAGGCCAGAAGTACGAAAAGAAAAGTTTCCACTTCCGATGGACATGTTTTTGTGTGTACTGCCTTGGCATGGTCCACTTTCAGGAGGACTGCGCAATCTGTCATGGTTATCTTCGCCGGAACTTTAACTGAGCGGAAAAACAAGTTAATCTTAAAAGGACTTCTGAAAGCAGAGTTTGAAGAAGCCTTTTCTGCTCCTAGAACTGAAGCCAGTTTGTCATCCTCTTCTTTGTCCTCTTCCAAACCTAAAAAGAGATCTCATTTGGTTCCAAAAAGCTCCTCCGATTCACCTTCAGAATTGACCAGGCAACCTTTGGTGTAGACAGCTTTTTCGGCACTGATGGCGAAGGATGATTCCACCTCAACAATATCTTTGGAACAGACATCTAGAGCTTCGGTACCAGTGGTTTCATCAGTACTGAAGCAGTCTACTATTATAACTGTACTAAGGACTACATGTTCACTCTCAGTGGATCCTTTTGCTGATAGGGCTACCCAATCCATTCATGGAACTGAGACCTCCCAGGTTTCCATTGGTTTCGTCCATTCGATCCACTGAGTCTTTCGGAATCGGGCATTATGAGACTGGTCAGTCAGCTCCTGACAGTGAGAGGATTGCATCCACCTTTGGTTCCAAGCCAACTTGGCATCGAAACCAGTCCATCAGCACAGACATAGATTCCTCCTCCTCCAACTACTGCTGAGCCTTTGGAGCCCCTGGTACCAACCTACCTGGCTCTGACTGTCTTGGTGCCGGCTAGAATTTCTTCTCCGTAACAGGGGATTGCCTTGAGATTTTCCGGTTTGTCAGAACCAGAGACCTCCAGGGGTTGATGCTTCAACACTCTAACCTGATTCCCCTGATGATTCCTTTGGAGACCTCCTAGAAATCTTGAAACAGAGGGGTGGTTGAACCTCCCTTCAGCCTTCCTCAGAGGAATCTGTTTACCTGGAGGCTTTTTGTGCTCAGCCCTCTACCTCTTGGGTCTCTCCGCCCGCTGACAACAAAAAATACTAAAAGCGCAACTAAAAACATGTTAGCTATGCCCTTGCAACTCCCACTCTAATATCATCCACCCCATCCAACCACTACCTTTCTTTCCACTCCACTAACTACCTTGATTATAGCAAGCTCAGATGCTCATAAGCCAGTACTTATTATACAGCACGAACTTCTTCTTGTAACATTTGTTAACGTCTGGTATGCACTTCACAGATAAAGATTCTAGTTGTCTACTGATGTACTATGTTCTTCATCTGGAAATATGTTGTAAGTAATTGCTATGTAAATTGTTATTCACTATGTAATCCAATGTATATACTATCTGTTTATTTTAACTGTGGAGCTTTTCTCCCCGGGCCTCCGCTGAAAATGGACCTACATCCAGTCGGACACTCCCGGTCAACAAATTTAAATAAATAAATTAAATAAATTCATTGGTGGTTCCAAGTCGCAAGGTTCGGCATCAATTATTTTGGAGCTGTCCATGCCCTTTGGTGACTCAGCATTTGTAAGCTTGACCCAGGCTTCTGCTTTGGAGGCAGCCTCCTCAGTGTGGGGTGGGACCACGGTTCCAAAGGAGTCTCTCTTGATTCTGGGTTCCCATCCCCCTATGGGAGGGCCAGCCTTTTGAATCCTGCAGAAGGCTTTGCCCATAGTGGGGACACAGTCCTTGACACCTCTATTGGGGCAAGTATCATTCTTATCCCCTTGTGCAGAACATCCTCAGTCTCATCCCTGGGACAAGGAGCACAAAATCGTCTGGAATGACCAACTTCGGTGGTTTCCTCTTCGATACTTCCCCAGGCCATTCCACTATGGAGGTACCTGCGAAGGGAAAAGTGTAGGAGGAAGCACTTAGACTCCCCTGAAGCATGCTTCGTGGAGGAGACAGATTTCAATGAAGGGTAAGGTTCCCTAAAGTCACCCCCTGATTCCTTTGGAGATCTCTTAGAAATCTTGATACAGAGGGGTGGTTGAACCTCCCTTCAGCCTTCCTCAGAGGAATCTGTTTACCTGGAGGCTTTTTGTGCTCAGCCCTCTACCTCTTGGGGTCTCTCCACCTGCTGACAAGCTTATTAAACTTATCACTCAGCTGGTCTTGAAGATTCCGGACCCCATTGAACCAGTCCCCAAGAGTCTTGACAGAATTCTATCTGCCCCTAAGTATGAGAATTGGGCCAAGAGTTTTCCAGTTGACACCATGGTGATATTGACAGCCATAAAAAAGGAGCTTGCGGAAGATAATCCTGCTACCCATCCTCCTAACAAAAGGAGTCTAGGGCTATGGATAGATTTTTGAAGTGTGTTTATGCTTCATTGACCCTCACTCTGAGGTCTTTGAATTAGATAGCACACTTCACCAGGTTGCAGATAGATCTAATCAAAGAACTTTCAGATAATTTCACAGGAGCAGTAGCTCAAGGGGTTCGGGAAATGTTACTTTGCAACTCGCCACCCTTGAATCGATTGCCAACTCGCCCATGAGGTTTGTTGTTCATGCAGTTTAAGTGATGACTAAAGCAGCAGGTTCAGGCATAGCCATTAGGAGACATGCCTGGATGCACTTGAGACTTTGCAAAGCCATTTAAATCTTCGTTCATCAACTCTGTTTGACGGGTCATCCCTGTTTAGACCCAAAGTGAAAGACACACTAGCCAGATGTGAGAAAGATGGGTAGACTTTCTGCCATGGGCATACTCTTCTCCACTCCTCAATGGCTGTGCTCTAAGAACCAGAGACGTGGGAGGCTATGGTTCAGAAAGTCCCAAGGCGCTTTCCAGGACTCGCGTGGCAAGGACTTCTCCCAGGACAGGGAGAGGGGGTAAAAATGGAAGACGCTGTTCTAAAGGCAGAAGTGGCCCGCAGAACCAGGGGTCCAGATATTCTTTCTCTGGTAACTCCTACCAGTGCTCCTGAATGAAGGCCTGATTGCCTTCCTCTGGAGGCAGTCAGGTGACAATTGTCCCTGCACCAATCTGCCTGGCTGTAAATGATTACGGACAAGTAGGTGCGGGGATCATTTCCAGAGATTACGTCATTCCCCTTGCATCCAACCTGAAAATACAAAAAGGACTCCCAGACGTTCCACCCAGTCACAGGGAGGTGGCAGTCGTAGAAATTTTAAAACTGCTCAATGAAAGAGTCATCCAAGAAGTTCCCCAGACCAGAAAGGCTCCAGATTTTACTCAAGATTCTTTTTAGTGCCCAAAAAGAAAGGGGACTTGAGATCCATCCTGGATTTCAACCAGTTCAACAAACCAAGTTCCAGATGGTCTCAGTACACTCAATAATTACTGTCATAGATTAGTACTAGGCTAACTGTCCTTGTGGGCTATTTTAAGCCTAGCCAATTACCCAGTGTAAGAATCAAACCCTGCACCTTGTGTCTGTAAGGTAAACACCTTAACCATTACACTAACCTCCCACTAAGACAAAGCAGCCAGTATTCAACCTAGGACCTTCTGAACTAGTCAGAGCAACACATCACTAGGCCAAATCATTTCTTGAAAAAAGACGATTGGATGTGCTCAGTAGATCTTCAGGCTGCATATCACATAAAAATAGACAAACGCTCCAGAAGATTCCTGCGCTTCAGGCTGGGAGCCAGTCACCATCAGTTTAGTGCACTACCCTTTGGTCTCACCACAACCCCAAGAGTGTTCACCAAATGCATGACAGTGGTAGCAGCTCATCTCAGGCTGCAAGGCTTTCAAGTCTTTCCATATCTCGACGACTGGCTCCTTACCCCTACCACCAGGCATCATCTTGTAAGAGCAAGCGATTTCACCCTTCATCTTTGTACTGACTTAGGCATCACAGTAAATTATGAAAAGTCACATCTGGAACCCATTCAACAGCTGGAACTTATCAGAGCCCTGTTAAACACAGTTACAGGAATAACATCACTCCCATTTGAAAGATTCCAGAAAATCAGATCTCAAATAAACCACATTTTTCAGAACAGAAGTGTTCCAGCAACGCTCATTCTGCAGGTGCTAGGGTCGATGGCGGCCTCTGTTACCTTAGTTCCCATAGCCAGATATCACATGTGGATTCTTCAGTGGCTTCTAGCTTCCCAATGGTCATTACTGAATCAACCAATGTCCCATCACATCGTGATCACCAATCATTGCAAACAAGACCTGTCTTGGTGGCTCTATCCCAACGATTTCCTTTTTGGGCCGCCAGTTTCTCTTCCACAGCCCCTAGCCATACTGAACTCAGATGCTTCCCAAATAGCATGGGGGGCATTATCTGGGAAGGACAGTCCAAGGTACTTGTTTCCAAATGTCCAATTTGCACATCAGTGTTCTAGAGATGAGGGTGGTACTGTTAGCATTGCAAGCATTTCCACATGCCCTCCCCTTGAGTTGGAGAACATGTCTTTAGTCTAATATATAAACAAACAAAGGAGACCCAAATCTTATTTGCTTTATCGAGAAGCCCTCAGAGTTTGGCAATGGGCGATTTCTTCTAGCCGCTTTCTAACAGCAAGGCACATTCCGGGGAGCTCCAACATGATAGCGAACAAACTGAGCAGAACTATCCTGATGATGCACGAGTGGTATTTCAATCTGTCAGTGGTAGAAAAGATTTTCTGGCACTGGGGCCAACCTTGCTGCAACTTGTTTGCGTCCCGCCTGAACAAAAAGTTCAGTAGTTACTTTGCCCTAATCTCCATTCCAAGGGAGTCCCCCAGAGATGCTGTTCTCCATGATTGGTTGCCCACAGTCTTCTGTATGCCTTTCCTCCGACTCCTCTGATATCTCAGTTTCTAAAGAAAGCCAAGAGGTCGAAGAACACACTAATTCTCATTTCCCCGGTCTGGCCTCGAAAGGTGTGGTTTCCCTTCCTTTGGTCTCAAATACTTCAGAAGCCTCGGATTCTGGACCTAGCTCCAAATCTACTGTCTCACCCAAAAGGAAATGGTTCATCTGAATCTCCAGCACCTCAAGCTCACTGCATGGCTTTTCCAATTCCCATGATTGCCAGGCTTCCTTCTCTTACATCACCAGTCCGACAAATCATTCTAGCTCATCACAAGCCTTCAGCTACAAAACTTCACAATAGTAAATGGGAAAATTTGCAAGATGGGCTCTTGACAGTAATATTGACCCTTACAAAGCTCCTGCGGATAAAGTTTTAGAATTTCTGACCTTGTCTGTATCAGTTTAGTTCTTCAGCTTCTACCATTAGCATTCATCTAGCTGTGATATCCAACTTCCATATTGGTTTGTTTGGTCTTCACAGATTTCTCATAAACTGTGCAAGGTCTTTTTGAAGGGAACACTTATGCTAAGGCTCCCCCCACCCATTAAAGAACCCAACACTGCATGGGATTTACCCCTCGTCGTTCAGTGTCTCACTTTATGCCCGTTTGAACCTTCGGCTACTTGTGACTTAAAATTTTTCACCTGGAAAACTGTGTTTTTAGTAGCTGTCACCTCGACCAGAAGAGTATCAGAAATTCAAGCTTTGTCCTGCAAGCCCCCTATTTAATATTTCACAAGGATGGGGTTTCTCTCAGAACTAATCCTTCCATTTTACTGAAGATTGTTTCAGAATCTAATATCAGTCAAACTTTACATGTACCAGTATTTTTCCTTAACTTCTCCAATAAGGAAGAGTACTGTCTGCAGTTATTAGACATCCACAGACAATTGTGTTTTTACCTTCACAGAACAAAAGATGCATAACTAACTCAGTTTCTAAGGTTACTATAGCTAAATGGCTTAGGGATTGCATTACATTTATTTATAATTCAAAGGGATTTCAGCCATCACGTCCTGTGAAAGCTCATTCAACAAGGGCTATAGCAACTTCTGCAGTTTTTCATGGCAGAGCTTCATTAGACGACATTTGCGCAGCAGGTATACGAGTATCTCCTCATACCTTTATTACTCATTACAAACTGGTCCAGGTCTCTAGGGAACATGCATCATTCGGTTCGATGATGCTGTGAAATATTCTTCCATGAGTCCTCCCAGGATTCAGGTAGCTAGTGGCTCTGTCCCACAGTCAAGGATGATGTGAAGATTAACAACAATCAGATAAAGAAGTTATGTCTTACCATCACGTTCTATCTGTATTGTTCTTCACTAACCCTTGACATTCCTTCCTGTATTCCTCCTATCTAAGACACTGTTAGCAGACCGAATATTCCTAAAGACTGGCTTCATTGTCTCTTATTTATTGCTTTTTTTCTCTGTCATTATTATGGGCAAACTTGATCTGAGGTAATTCACAGAGGAGCATCATGGGTCTGATCTGAGCCCACAGTCACGGCTTAGTGAAGTTTGACAATACAGAGATGGAATATTACAGTAAGACATAACTTCTTTTTAAACCCCAAGTAGATGCCAAAGAATCTTTTTCAGGTAGATTGCAAATGTTGGAGGTAGGATGGGGAAGAAAGAGGTAATCGGGAATGTTTTTGGAAGTGTAGTGAGTTGGCAGACTTTAAAAATTCTGTGCAGACTACTGTGTTAGAAATACTTGGTGAGCAAACTGGTGTAACCAAGGACATTTCTTTTTTTGAGCTGTGATAAAGAATCAAAATTGCTTAGACATAGTAAGGTCTTGCTGAGTTTAATTTTGGTGGCTGGCGAAAAAATAATTTACTATAGAATGGAAATCAGTCTAAACCAACCTGTACTAGAAGTAGTGAATATAGTAACAGAGAGAAAAGAACTGGAAGTCTGAACTTTAGAAAAGGGTAGGAGCAAATTACGTAGAAAAAAGTAAGTGCAAGAACAACAAATGCAGAATAATGTTTTGGAGGAGGAATGAGGTTGTAGTTTTAAGTTGAGAACCATTTTATTTAGAGGTTCTCCCTTGTGCCTCGGTTGTTTGTTGTACTTGTGTTGACTCGGTCTCTGTGTTAGCGGTTTCCCGCCTTTTGTCAGTAGTGGCTGCTACGATTGTTGGCTTAGAATGTCTAAGGAACAGAAAGAGCATAAGCCCTCGGGCTTTAAAAAGTGTACAAAGTGTGCTTATAAAATGTCCATCACAGACGGACACTCGGTCTGTGTTTACTGTCTTGGAGCCATCCACCTTCAGGAGTCGTGCAGTTTCTGCCACGCCTTTAGTCCTTGAGTGCTCCAAGAGAGGAAAAACAAATTAATCCTAAAGGGACTGCTAAAACCGTCCTTTTGAGGAGGATTTAGGTTCGGCTCCCAGTCGAAGTCTAAATCCAAGAAAAGGTCTCCGGCTCCATCTATTGCTTCGGAGCCACCTTGTAAAATTACCATTGTCGAGTCTGCTTCCTCGGCTCCACCGGTATCAGGGCCGCAGGAGGTAGCTGTGTTGACTGAGTCTGCATCCGCTCTGATCGTACTGGAACCAATTCGGAGCCGGCCGCCAAGTTTGAGGCAGTGTTCTCCAGATAGGAGGTCTAGGTCTCCATCCATCTCCTCCAAGTCCTCCAGGCTTTCCAATTTGGATGTAGATAGGGTGGTGCAGAGGCTCCTACAGTCGCTGGTGTTGGCCAAACTTTTCTCGGCTCCTACCCAGTCGGCTCCAGAGCCAGCTCCGAAAGTGGTTTCCGCTATTCCTCCTCCGAGCGCATCCTTGTCATCGTAGCTGGTAAGCTCCGCTCCGAGGGACGTTCCTGCACCGGCTCCGATCCCCCAGCAGGGTTTATCGGGCCCACATCGGCTCCGACCTTGCCGGTTCCGTCCATAGGGTTCGAGACTCGGGTCTCCACCCTTCGGTTCTGAGCCTCCCTCTCGGTGTCTCGGCTGTGGGGACACCGGTCCCGGTCATGGCCTTGGAGAGGCGGTCGGTCCTCCGATTCGGGAGGTCCCGCCTTCGAGGCTATGCAGGGCACACTGGCTAGGTCAGCTACTTCTCTCGGATCGGTTCTGCCATCCCTCACAACACTGGTGAGAGCTTCTGACACCCACCTATCCTTGGATAGCAGAGCGCCAGGGCCAGGATATCCTCACGAGCATTCCCCTTCTTTCTGAGGGGCCCTCAAAGCCTGTGCCTGAGGAACCCCCCAGAAAGAAATTGTGCAAGAGGAAGCACATACACTCCCAGGACAAGTCCCTCACTTCCGATACTGACCTCGAGGAATCGGAGGGGTCCCCCAAGTCTTCCTCTGAGGATGTTTCGTTCTCCAATATCCTGGAGATCTTGAAAGAAAGAGGAGACTGGCCCTCCAAAACCCCCTCTGAGGAGGAATCAGTATTCCTTAAGACTTGTGGCGCTCAGCCCTCTGTCTCCTGGGTGTCTCCACCCTTCGACAAGCTCCTGGACCTTATTTGTCGGAGGGTGTGGGAGACTCCTGACTCTGTGGAGCCTGTTCCTCGACGCCCCAACAAATTTTTGTCTGCTCCCCAAGGGAAAGAATTTTTAACAAAGGGAACCCCGGTAGATGGTATGGTGGTGGCGGCTGCCACCCAGAAGGAAGTTGCTGAGTCTTACTCTTCGGTCCGTCGTCCTATCAAGGAGTCTAGGACTATGGATCAGTACGGGAAGCATACCCTGTCTTCAGCGACCTTTACCTTGCCGTCGCTGAATTATTTGTCTCATTTCACGCGGCTCCAGAGAGATCTCTTTAAGGAGTTAGGAGATACTCTAGCGGGTAACATGCCTGAGGTGGTGGCTCAGACCGTTAATGCTCAGCTCTCTACCCTCAACTGCATCGCTAACTCGTCCATGCGACTGATTTCGTACGCGGCCGAGGGACCGAGTAGGGTGGCTAGCTCAGGGTTGGCCCTCAGGAGGCAAGCCTGGCTACGCCTGTGTCACTTTGCGGAGGCCTTCCTTCACTGATGCCCCCTTTGATGGTTCCTCCTTGTTCGGGACCAAAGTGAAAGACACCCTAACCAGGTGCGAGCAAGAGGGAAAGACCTTGTCTGCCGTGGGAGTCTGTTTTTCCTTCCCGTCGAGACGTTATCCCAAGGCTCAGCGAGGGAGAAAGATGTGGTTCAAGAAATCACAAAGGTCTTTTCCTGTCGCACAGGGTGAGACCCCCCCCCCGAGGCAGGCGAGGGGGGTAGTGTTTAGGGAGATGTCGCCCCAGAGCTGGAGGGGGCCCCTGCAATTCTGTGGACTGCAATTCCTTTTGTGGTTCCCCATGCTCTCTTTCATGAGGGTGTGCCCGACTGTGCTTCTCCGGAGCCAGTCGGGGGTCGAATTTCCCGGTATTTGGAAGCCTGGGTTAGCATCACCCAGGACAGATGGGTATTAGGGATAATCGCCGGAGGTTACACCATCCCATTTTATTCCACACCCCCTCCCGTCAAACGAATCCCAGACATTCCACCCAGTCAAAGGGATCAAGACGCAACAGAGGTTTCTCAGCTGCTAGAAAAAGGAGTCATCCAACCAGTCCCCCCAGACCAGATCAGATTAGGGACTTATTCAAGATTCTTTTTGGTGCTGAAAAGAACGGTGGACCTGAGACCCATTTTGGATCTCAGCTAACTCGATCATTACGTACACAAGTCCAAATTCCGGATGGTCACGTTACAATCGATTCTCCCATTGTTGGGAAAAGAAGTATGGATGTGCTCCATCGACCTGAAGGATGCTTACAACCACATCAAAATGGACAGAGCATCCAGATGTCATCTATGCTTCCGGCTGGGAGCCAGGCATTTCCAGTTTTGAGCCCTGCCCTTTGGTCTCACCACAGCCCCCAGGGTGTTCACCAAATGCATGGCAGTGGTGACGGCTCACTTGAAACGTCAAGGATTCCAGGTGTTTCCTTACCTGGACGACTGGCTCCTCTCCGCCCCCACCAAGCATCTACTACTTCAAAACAGAGATACTACCATCAATCTTTGTCACCAGTTAGGCATTACAATAAACTGGAAAAAAAATCTGCCTTGCTACCCTCACAGCGTGTCTCATTTATAGGAGCAGAGTTGGACACTGTTCGGTTTAGAGCATTCCTACCACTGGAGAGGATCACAGGTTTGCAACAGGTTTGTACGATGATGCCTCTGACACGTGTGAAGGCAAGGCTAATTCTTCAGTTACTGGGGACAATGGCGTCTACTATCATGATGGTCCCATTAGCGAGGTTACATATGAGAATCCTACAATGGCTCCTATTCGCCCAATGATTCTTTCAAAGACTACCGCATCTTAATCACTGACAAATGCAAGCAGGACCTCAGTTGGTGGCTATGCACCAACAACTTAAACGTAGGGAAACCGTTTGTACCACCTAACACAGTAGCCAAAGTGACCACGGACGCCTCCCGGAGAGGGTGGGAGGGGCATTATCTCGGCAAGATGGTCCAAGGCACGTGGCAGGAGCACGAGATAGACTTGCACATAAATGTCCTGGAGATGAGGACAGTGCTTTATGCGTTTCAGGCACTTCAGGATGTCCTCCCTCTAGGGACTATTGCGATACACTCAGACAACATGTCAGTAGTGTGGTATTACAACAAGCAAGGAGGATCCCGATCTTACCCTCTTTGCAGGGAGGCCATGAGAGTGTGGAATTGGGCGATAGCTTCCCAACGGTCCTTGGTGGCAACGCACATCCCGGGGAAAACCAATGTGATTGCAGACAGGCTAAGCAAAGCAATCCTCATGCCCTACAAGTGGTCCTTGAACCGCCAGGTGGCGGACATCATATTCAGCAGATGGGGTCAGCCTTGCTGCGATCTGTCAGTCCCCTCAATGCGAAATGCAGCAGCTACTTCTCGCTGATCCCCCCCACTGGGGGAATCTCCAAGGGGTGCTCTTGCGCACAAATGGCCCTCTGGTCTGCTGTATGCTTTCCCTCCGTTTCCCCTTATCTCGAGGGTGATTCAGAAAGCGCTATCCTTGGGAAGCAGATTGATTCTGATCACGCCACACTGGCCTCAACAAGTATGGTTCCCCTTCCTTCAACCTTACATTGTGGATACTCCTTGGATTCTGGACCCTCGTCCGGACTTGCTGACACACATGTCGGGACAGCTCCACGCCTCCCTGGAGACCCTCCAGCTGACTGCCTGGCTACTCCACTTCCATCTGTAGTCAGGTGTCACGATTTTTCTCCAGACGTGGTCCATATTCTTTCGTCCTCTCATAAACCGTCCACTAGGAAGATCTACTCTAGCAAGTGGAAAAGGTTCTCGATATGGGCCCAGTCCAAAGGTATTGACCCCTACACAGCCTCTATTGATTCTGTTTTCGAATTTCTGTCTGATTTATTCTACCAAGGGTCTGCCTCAGCCACCATCAAAGTTCAGCTGGCGGCTATTTCAAATTTTCATGTAGCTTATGAACCTAGCTTAATGGCACACAGGCTTTGTAAAGCATTCCTGAAAGGCACTCTTCTCCTTCGTCCTCCTGTATCTCAACCTGTTACGCCCTGGGACCTCAGTTTTGTTCTGCAGGCTCTCTCTCTCCCACTCTTCGAGCCTGCGGCCTCCTGCGACTTAAAATTTCTTACATGGAAATCTGCTTTTTTGATAGCTATCACATCGGCTAGATGAGTCTCAGAAGTCCAGGCCCTATCAATCAAGCCCCCATATTTGATATTCCATAAAGATAGAGTCTCTCTGAGACCAAATCCTTCCTTTCTTCCCAAGGTGGCTTCCTATCAGTCCATTGAACTGACGGTCTTCTTCCCCAACTTTTCCAACAAGGCAGAGTATCAGTTTCATCTATTGGATGTTCATAGACAACCACGCTTTTATCTACATAGGACTAAAGATTAGCGGAAGTCAGACCAGCTCTTCGTTTCGTTTTCAGAGAATCGCTTGGGGTCTGCGGTTTTGAAGGTCACCATCTCTAGGTGGATAGCTGGTTGCGTCTCCTTTATTTATCAGTCAGGAGGAAAGAGTCTGCCCTTTCCAGTCAGAGCACACTTTACAAGAGCGGTTTCCACTTCCACAGCCTTTCAGGCTAGGTTATCAATGGATGATATATGTGCAGCTGCAATATGGGCTTCTCCTCACACGTTTGTTTCCCATTATAAATTGGATATGGTGTCCAGGGGCAGATCATCTTTTGGCTTCACAATGCTCAGGAGTATTTTCCATTGAGCCACCCAGGATGTAGGTGCTAGGGATGCTGTCCCACAGGTGAAGAATGTAGGCGAGATAGGACTACATAACATCAGTAAGTTATGTACTCGCCATAACGTTAGATGTATGTAGTCCATCTCGCCTCACATTCTTCATTACCCCCCCACCATCCCCCACGCCTGGAGGATTTGGAGGATCACCATGTCCTTCTTGTATTGCAGAGTCCCTTTGGATAATTTGTTGGACCTCGTTGTTATGGGTGTGTGTGTTTGGGTAATGGATACTATACTTCTGTTGGCAGCAAACTAGATCTAGGGATGTGGAGCAGTGTATTGTGGGATACCATCTTAGCCCAGCCAATCAAAGACTTTCGAGCTAGTAAATAGGCCGAGTCGGAGCCGATATTCGGCTCCGAACCCACAGGTGAAGAATGTGATTCGAGATGGACTACATACATCTAACGTTATACATAACTTACTGTTCTGGGGGATTTCGACCTAGATTTGTTCACCTGTATATCAGAACCACCAAGTAATCTCATAAATCTCCATGGCTACCAGCAGCTAGTCCAAATTCCAACTACATGTGATAAAAAATCTAAAAGGGAATCCATCCTTGACTGGTCCTAACAACCCCACATTGTATCCCCTACATAGGCAATCTCCCAGATACCTTAAGTGACCACAACATAATATACTTTATACGTAGTAGAACAAGCCTATGCAAAACCTCTAACTATAAATCCACTAGAAACACAAAAAATTCCTCTCTACTCTATAACTGACTGGACCCTCATAAAAATCCTCCCACTTGGCCAAGGCTATAGCATGTTTCAACAAAACATTTCTACAACACCTAGACGCTGTTGCTCCATTGCGCAAAATCAAGGTTAGAAGCTCTAGAAACCCCTGGCTTAGTAAAGAAACCAAACAAATCGTGAAGTCCAGACACTGCCTGTCTTTACTAGCAAAAAAAAAAAAAACAAAAAAACACAAAGCCTAACTAGGTACCAAGGACTGCTACCGTGCAAAAAAATGCATTAGGTTGGACAAAAAATCCTACTACACGACATTGCAAACTAAATACCAACACAACCCCCAAAAAAAAAAAAAAAAAATTGGAAAAATGTAAACCAGCTACTTAAATCCACCCAAAAGGCTACCAAACCAACCACCCCTGAACTCAATTCTTTCCTTAGTATCACAAGACAGTTCCAACCTCACTATTCCCCCCAACACAAATAATACTAATACTAGCTTTACCCTCAAAACAGATGTTCTTCATCTCACATTGCTGCAGTCCTTACACTTGGGTAGTCCGCTGTCCTCGGTCGGCCCGAATATCAAAGTATAAGGCTGACGTCGGTCAAGGCGCATTTGACTGACATCAGGACGTCAGGGTACAAATGCGCATGACCGACGCCATATCCTCAGTCTTTTTTGCCGCATGGTCCGATGCAGAAGCAGCATTGCAAGTGCCGGTTGGCGTTCTGAAATTTTTCGATTCCGGAGTTTCAGACCGAGTCAAAGTTGGCTAAGTACCCCGTTGGGGAATATTTTAGTTTTTTCTTGCCTCAGTGGTTTACCGGATGTCAGAAAAAGTGAATAATTGCATTTCTTGTGGGAAACAGATACCGCATAGAGACTATCATACTTTGTGTATTCCTTGTTTAGGGCCTGAGCACGACGTTGTTGGGTGTCGCTCTTGTGCTAGATTCAATAAACGCACTATTAAGAGAAGGTTGGATTGTGCCAGGTTAGTCTTTGGGAAGCGGTGCAATTATAAAATGCCGTCGGATGCTCCGACGCCCGCTTCTTCGAAGAAGCGCAAGGACAAAGCAATTATAAGCCTAGGCTAGAAGAACCGTCTGTACCGGACGCCGGTTCTTTAGAGGTGTCGGTGGAGCCGGTGGTTCCACCGGAGGTTTCTTTGGGTTCCCAGGGAGAGACTTTGTTATTGCAGGATGTGGCCTCTCAGGAGGCAGGTCAGGCTGAAGGGGCTTCTCAGGTTACTATATTCCCCTCCCTTCCTAGGGTGGTTAGGCCCTCTCCTTCTGTTTCCAAGGCTTCTCCCAGAGGCAGGCCAGGTTTAGCTTCAGTTGGTGTTACCCCTAGTTCTTCAGGAACTGTGCCCAAGAAGCATATGCTTAAAATGGCAGAAGATTTGATTACTTTGATTAGGGGTTCCTTGCCCCCTCCTGATAAGAGGCCTAGGGTGGAGCCTGAGCTAGGGAGTTTTGAGCAGGCTTCGGATGTTTCAGAGTCTTCGGCTGAAGACTTGCAGGAGTATTCTCCTTATTCTGATTCTGATGTGGATGATTCTACTCCTTCTGCTTCTCCTCCTGAGGATTTTTCTTTCAGAAACTCTTCATTCCATGAGGGAGCATTTTAAGTGGGAAGGTCAGGACTTCTCTGATTCCAGGAAAAGGCTTAGGGAATTTTTGTTTTTACCCCAGCATAGGCCTTTGGCTATACCTCCTGTTTTGGATGTGGTGGAAGATGTTTTTACAGAGGCTTCTCTTAATCCTGATTCTTTGCCTCCTGCTCCTGTTAAACCGGATAGGTATTACAGGGTGCCTGAAGCTCATAAGTATCGTTTTAAGAGTCCTAGGGCAGACCCAGAAACTGTTAGTCAGGGGCCTAAAGGTGTTAAGGCTTCTGTTGTCAAGAATCCGGTTCCTTCAGATAAAGAGGCCAGGGCTTTGGATAGATGGGGAAAGAAAGTTTATACTTCTTCCACTCTAGCTATGAGGGCTTTGAATTGCCAGTTTCACATGTTGAAATACCAAAACTATCTCCTTTCACAATTGAAGTCTAAGGTTGATGCTCTGGCGGAAGGTATTGATTGTAAAGAGTTGCAAGATTTAGTACATGTTTCTGAACAGGTGGGTAAGCATTCTTTGCAATGTGGTTTTGATGCTGTACAGGCCTCGTCTAGGGTGGCTGCCACTGGGTCAGTTCTTCGCAGGCACGCCTGGCTGAGAGATCAGAATTTATCTGACCATATTAAAACAAGGATTTTAGATGCTCCTTTACAATCTGATGTGTTGTTTGGTTCTCCGGTTGAGACAGTTTTAAAGAAAATGGAAGACAAGGCTAAGTCTATGCAGACTGTTAAAGATTTTTTGCAGGTTCAGCCTCCAAAGTTTAGTAGAAATTGGCCTACTAAGGGGTGGACGTATCCTTCTTATGATTCCCAGTCTAGGGGTAGATCTAGACGTGGTAGGGGCAGAGCTCAGGGCTCTTTCAGGCCTAGAACAGGGAGTTCTCCTGCACAGTCTTCGGGTGAGGGCAGGGGTCAGTCCTTTCGTAAACAGACCCAATGACCTACCTTTTCAGCTGCCAGAGCCTTCTCGTCTGGCAGCATCTTTGGGAGGAAGGTTGGCACTTTTCAAAGAAAATTGGAGTTTAATTACCCAAGACAGATGGGTATTGGATATCATACACCACGGTTACAGGTTTTATTTCCATACCTTGCCTCCTTTCAAAGGCATGCCAGACGTTCCTCCTCCACAAAGAATAGAGGCTCACAAGCAAATTTCTCTGTTACTCCAAATAGGGGCCATTCAGCCGGTCCCTATGCCAGAAGTGGGCCTAGGATTTTATTCTCGCCTGTTCCTAGTACCAAAGAAAGGGAACACGTGGAGACCAATTTTGGACTTATCTATCCTCAACACTTATCTGGACATTCCCAAATTCAAGATGTTGACGTTGCAGCAGCTTTTACCTCTGCTGGGCAAAGATCATTGGATGGTAACTTTGGATCTCAAGGAGGCTTATCTTCATGTTCCTATCAGACTGAGTTGCAGGAAGTATCTGCGTTTTCGAGCTGGGACTTCTCATTATCAGTTCTCTGCATTACCCTTTGGCTTATCTACTGCGCCCAGGGTGTTCACGAAAGTTCTGGCTCCAGTGATAGCTTTCCTCAGGTTAAAAGGAATACAGATCTATCCTTATTTGGACGATTGCCTGATTCTGGCTCAAGAAAGGGACGAGCTTCTTCATCATTTGGATTATGTGATAGCAGTGCTAAGATGCCTGGGGTATTCTGTGAACGAAATAAAGTCCAGTCTAGTACCCTCTCAGGACATGTGCTTTCTGGGTGTGAGACTGAATACAGCATCCCAGATGGCCTTTTTGACCCCGGACAAACAAAAGAATCTTTCCCTTTACTTTCATCAGTTGTCTCATCAGTCCAGGCTGACTGCAAGGACAGTCCTTCAAGCCTTGGGGTTCATGGCATCTTGTATTCTGGTGCTTCCCAATGCCAAACTGCATATGAGGAAGCTACAGTGGTATCTCAAAAATGTATGGACACAGCACTGCCAGGATTTGGACACTGTCATTCAAATAATACCTTACATTCAAAAGGAATTTTTGTGGTGGGCTCAGGAATGTCACCTAAACAAGGGACTCTCTGTGACCCGGCCAGAGGCGAGTCAGATTCTAACGACAGATGCCTCAGACAAAGCTTGGGAGCTCATCTGAATGGAAAGTGGATACAAGACAAGTGGCCTGCCAGACTACAACATCTACATATCAACTTGAAAGAGATGTTAGCAGTCCAGTTTGCATTAATAGCTTTCAAGGATTTACTTCTTCCAGGGCAGGTGTTGATTCTAACAGACAACACAACTGTCATGTGGTACATCAACAAGCAAGGCGGAACACATTCTTATCCTCTATGCAGGCAAGCAATGATTTTGTGGGAGACTGCTCTCAGTTTACAGCTAAATCTTCAGGCATGGTTTCTGCCGGAGCACAGAACTCCTTAGCAGATGTGTTGAGCAGACAAATTATGGATCCCCACGAGTGGAAATTGGATCCTCATGTATTTCAGAAATTGACAGTGTCATGGGGAACTCCAGACATAGATCTGTTCGCTTCTCCACTAAACCACCAGCTGCCAAAGTTTTGCACAAAAGGTTTCATCCCACAGCTTGGAAAGTGGATGCTCTTTCTTTCAATTGGAGCAATCTTCATGTGTATGCCTTTCCGCCTCTGCCTCTCCTCCCAAAGGTACTACTAAAGGCCAGACAAGACAAGCCAAGGATGATTTTGATAGCTCCAGATTGGCCTCGACAGCATTGGTACCCATTACTGAGAAGCCTGGTACGGACGCCTCCATGGCCTTTGCCTTGATTCCACACCTGTTGTCTCAGGAGGACAGTCATTTGCTCAATGTCAAGCTTCACTCTCTGCACCTAACAGCCTGGCATATTCTGTTTTGAACCATAGTGGGCCTCCACTTCCACAGCAAGTTTTGAATGTTATTTTGGAAGCTAGAAGGCCTAGTACAAGGAAAGTGTACGCAGATAAATGGAAGAGATTTTTATTTTGGAGTGCAGCAAAGGATTTTGATGTTTCTGAGCCTAATTTAAGTGTGGCTCTTCAATATCTTACTGAGTTACTGGACAAAGGTTTGTCCTTCTCTTTTATTAAGGTTCATGCTGCAGCAATTTCGGCTCACTATGATTGTGACCCACCATTGTTTTCTCATCCTTTGTTCAAGCAATTTCTTAGAGAGGCAAAGAATATAAGACCCCCACGAAGAGCTCCTACTCCTGCTTGGGATCTCAATTTTGTGTTGGAGAAACTCACTCTACAACCTTTTGAGCCTGCAGCTACTGCTGAATTGAAATATTTATCATGGAAGACTGCTTTTTTGTTGGCTATTACCTCTGCAAGAAGGGTTTCTGAGTTGCAGGCCCTTATGGCGGTTGAGCCTTTCTTAATTTTCCATAAGGATAGGGTATCTTTACGTACTAATCCTTCCTTTATGCCTAAAGTGGTTTCTAGTGTGGCTTTAAACCAAACTATTCATTTGCCAACTTTTTATGCAAACCCCCAAAATAAAGGGGAAAAGATTTTGCACACTTTAGATGTACACAGGCAGTTGCGGTATTATTTGGACAGAACCAAAGGGTTCAGGCAGTCTCAGCAGTTATTTGTTTCTTTTGCTTTGAGTTCTCAGGGCAAGCCTGTGTCAAAACAAACTATTTCTAAGTGGATTGGGTTTTGCATTGCTTTCTGTTATTCCCATCATGGCAAGGAAATTCCAGCTGGGATTAGGCCTCATTCCACTTCGACAGCTTTTTTGAGGGGGGTGGCAACTAAGGATATTTTGGAGGCAGCTACTTGGAGTTCAGTGCATACTTTCTCTAGGCATTATCACCTGCCACTTTACTCTAAATCCAGGGCTGGTTTTGCCACTGCTGTTTTGCAGGGCATTTTGGCAGCTCCTGCTTCCTTATAGTTTGGCCATCCTCCCTTACCTCGGCTTTGGGATTCTACCCAAGTGTAAGGACTGCAGCAATATGAGATGAAGAACATAGTACAGTTTTGTACCTACCATAAATGTAGATGTTCGAAGATCCACATTGCTGCAGTCCAATTTACCCTCCCTCCTTCCCCTCTGTAGTTAGAGGCGGTTGTGTGGGTTGGGTTGTACATAGGATGTATAGTGTATATATTGTACATATTTTTAGTGCTAGGATGGTTGGTTGTTGGTTTGCTGTCTTTTGGTTTTGGCCTTTATTTCTAGGGTCTTCTGACATCTGGGGCAAGAAAAGACTGAGGATATGACGTCGGTCATGCGCATTTGTACCCTGACGTCCTGATGTCAGTCAAATGCGCCTTGACCGACGTCAGCCTTATACTTTGATATTCGGGCCGACCGAGGACAGCGGACTACCCAAGTGTAAGGACTGCAGCAATGTGGATCTTCGAACATCTACATTTATGGTAGGTACAAAACTGTACTTTTCCACCACCTCAATCAAAAGCATGCTCTCCAAACTAAAAACCTCGTCAACAGCAGCGGACTTGCTCCCCAGCTGTTTCTTGAAACTCACTGCAGATGCTATTGCTATCCCAAGCTCCACTCATAAACAGATCAATTGTTGAAAACTATGTGCCCAAACTCTGGAAAATATCCTGTTACACCCATACATAAAGGTGGGACCTCCACTGAACTTAACTATAGACCCATTGCTATACTCTCCTTCCTGGCCAAAATCCTAGAAGAATGCATCCATACCCAGGTGCTAAAATATCTCATAGATAACATCTTGTCACCTGCTAAACATGGTTTCAGACCTGCCCATAGTACCACCTCTGCTTCAAACACAATAAAAACCATCTGAAAAACAAAGGCCTACAGGTGTCAACTCTTTTTTTTTGGATATGTCCAAAGCATTTGACAGTCTCACACCAAATCCTGCTAAACAGACTAAACCAATATCACCTATCAAATTCCACTCCTACTTGGTTCCAAAGGTAACTTAACTGACGTGTACCAGGCTGTGAAATGGGAAAATTCTCTCTCTCCTTGGCTGCCTATAACTATAGGAGTCCCACAGGGTTCTATCTTAGGGCCACTACTATTCACAATTTTCCCAAATGACCTCCGTACCTCCACACAACACATGCATCTATCATTCCGTATGCAGATGATACTACCTTAATCTGTCCTGCCCAAAATATTCTCACCTTTCTGCAAGCAACTCAGCTAGCATTCTCTGACATTGAAAACTATCTTACCAAAGCCCAACTTATCCTTAATCCAAAGAAAACTCAGCTTATGATTATAACCAGTTCTAACAAAAACACTGATAACAGACAATTTACTATGTACTCCGCAAATGCTACTCCAATCGCTCCAGTGGCACAGGCTAAGCTATTGGGAATAACCATGGACTCCCGCCTAAAATTTGAGTAATCTCAACTTAACTGTTAAAACGTACATGCCAAACTGGGATCGCTCTACCATATCAAACCGTTTCTTACCAACAACACAAGATTAGCCATTGCTCGCTCCCAGCTTCTATCCACCCTACTCTATGCATCTCCTATTCTGACTAATCCCAACAAAACTGAACTAAGCAAAATGGAAGCCTGCTATTACAGAACTGCCCGCTTTGCTGCAAATAGCTCTTATAGAACTCATCACTGTACTGCTTTGAGCCAGCTCCACTGGCTTGAACTGCCCAACCTCCTAACCTACAATCAGCTCTGCCTCTGTCAGTATCTATTACCTCCCCAGTAAGTGTCCTGCCCTCAAAAACCTAGTACAACGTCACTCAGCCAAAAGGCCTGTTAGATTATCAAGCAAACTACTAATAGAAGTCATCAACAGCTTTGGAAACACACTATATAGTAGTTCAGTGGCTAAAAAATGGAACTCTCTCCCCGCTAGCATACAAAACACATTGTCCATAGCTTCCTTTAAACACAACATTAGGCAACATCTCAAGCAAAGTTGGCAGTGCAATGACTGCCCCCCAGGCTAGTGAAAGCGGATAAGGTGCACATACTCACCCTAGAGTGCTTGATAACAGTTCTCACTCTTATAAGCTTTCATTCATTTAATAAAACACCACAAACTTCATCAGAATAAATACAAAAACTTTAAACCACCCTTTAAATACTTTTGTGCAAAAAAAATCATCCAGTGACAAAATGCTTCAAATAAATTATTCAAATAGCCATCCGTGTTTTACTCAAGGTTCTTTTTAGTGCCAAAAAAGACATGGGACTGAAGAGCAATCCTAGATCTCAGACTATTGAACAAATTTATCAAACCTCAGAAATTCCGGATGGTCACAGTATAGTCCATTCTCGCCTTTCTAGGGAAGGGCAACTGGATGTGCTCTGTAGATCTCCAGGATGCATATTACCAAATAAAGATGGATCACTGCACCCGGAGATTTCTCCACTTCTGGCTGGGAGCCGATCACTACCAGTTCAGGGCACTGCCATTTGGTCTCTCGACAGCCCCCCCCCCCCCCCCCCGAGTGTTCACCAAATGTATGGCAGTTGTAGTAGCTCATCTCCGACTACAAGGATTCCAAGTGTTTCTGTTTCAATATGATTGGCTCCTTACTGCCTCGACTGGGAATCGTCTAACCCACAGCCTCTCTTACACTCAAGGCCTCGCTCTCCGCTTGGGGATTATGATCAACAAGGACAAATCTCAAATGTTCCCAACAAAAACACTAGAATTCATTGGACCGGTCTTCGACACAACATCCTGTCAAGCTTCCCTCTCTCCTCACAGGCTTTCGAAAATAAGACACCAAATCCAAGCTCCATGGCAGCTGCCATTACCCTAGTACCACTGATGAGGTTGTACATGAGAATATTACAGTGGCTCCTTTCTTCACAATGGTCAATCTTAACCCACCCACTCGACCACATATGTCTTGCAAACCTTTGCAAGAAAGAAATGGTATGGTGGATGAAGCCAGAATCGAATCTTTGGTGTCGACCATTCTGTCTCCCCCAGCCCAAGGCCAGGCTGACCACGGACGCTTCCCTGTTAGGGTGGGGGGGGGCATTTCCAGGGAAACATGGTCCAAGGCACCTGGTCCCCCATGGGGGCCAATTTGCACATAAATGTCCTGTAACAGAGGGCAGTTCTCTTAGTGTTGCAAGCGTTCCATACATCCCTCCTTTCTGGGACCATTGCAATTCAATCGGACGTCAGTTGCCTGGTATATAACAAACAAGGCGGAACCAGGTCTTATCCCCTGTGTCTGGAAGCCATGAGGATTTGGCAATGGGCGAGAGCTTCCAACCACTTTCTTATAGCAATGCACATTCCCGGGAATTCCAACCTTATTGTGGACAATCTGAGCAGGACCATCCTGATTCCTCATGAGTGGTCCCTCAATCCTGTAATAGCAGGTCAGATCTTCCGCCGCTGGGACAGGCCTTGCTGTGATCTGTTTGCTTCCACTTTAAACAACAAATTCAGAAGCTACTTTGCCCTGATCCCCTCTCAGGGGGAATCACCAAGGGAAGCTCTAATGCACAATTAGCCCCCAAGTCTACTGTATGCCTTTCCCCCATTTCCCCTCATCCAGAAAGCTCATAGCTTGGGAAGCAAGATGATCCTCATTGCCCCTTATTGGCCCCGTCAAGTCTGGTTTCCTTTCCTATGGCCTCATCTGTTTCACAGCCCATGGATTCTGGATCAGTCCTCAGGGTCTGCTGTCTTATCTTCTGGGATTGATTCACCCCAATCTCCACAGCCTTAAGCTTACAGCTTGGTTCCTCCACTTCCAGTGTTTGCCAGGCTGCCTGAAATCTCATTTCCCGTTCGTGCGATTCTTCTGGCTTCACGCATGCCTTCCACCAGGAACATTTATTCTAGTAAATGAACTAGGTTCTCTACTTGTGCCAAAGATCAGAACATAGACCCTTTCTTTATGCTTTTCAAAAGATCTTTCAATATCTGACTACTCTCCTACATGCAGGAGCCTCAGCATCAACAATCGCTGTGCATTTAGCAGCTATTGCAAGTTTTCATAATGGATTTGATATTTCTTCTGTTATGTCACCGTTTGTGCAAAACCTTTTTAAAAGGAGTATTACACATAGAATGCTGGGACTTGACCTTGGTACTTCAGTCATTGACAAGCCCTCCTTTCGAGCCTTCTGATTCATGTGATTTAAAATTTTTATCATGGAAGACTACTTCTGGTAGCACTTAACTCAGCGAGAAGTGTGTCTGAGTTGCAGGCCTTGGGTGTCAAGAGACCTTACTTGAACTTCCAAAGGGATAGTGTCCCCCTTCGTACTGACCCTTCCTTCTTGCCCAAGGTAATTTCTGGATTTTCCATTAACCAGTCTGTTGACCTGCTGGCTTTCTTCCCTCAGCATTCAAACAGCGGGGGAGTACCTTTTGCACACCCTTGAAGTTCAGCAGCTTTGTTTTTATTTGGACAGGACTAAATCTTTCAGGAAAATGGATCAATTGTTTGAGCCTTTGCGGGACCCAGATTGGGTAAGCCTGTCTCCAAATTGACTCTCCTCCTGGCTTAGAAACGTCATTACCTTTATTATCAAAATAAACTATCCTTACCTCCCAAAATAAAAGCTCATTCTACTAGATCTATGGCTACTTCTGTGGCTTTTCATTCCAGAGCCTCTGTGGACATCTGCACAGCAGCCACGTGGGCAAGACCTCATACCTTTATCACTCATTACAAAATGGATTTGGCCTCCAGGTGACAAGCATCTTTTGGTTCTATAGTGCTCAGGAATATCCTTCCTTAGGGCTACCCAGGACTCAAGTAGCTGGGGACTCAGTATGAATAAAGATTTACAACATCAGATAAAGAAGTTATGTCTTACCATAACGTTGCATTTGTGTTTTAGATCTTTATTCATTCATTACTAACTGCCCTTCTTCCCCCTGCCTGGACTCCTGGTGAACTTTAGGAACTCCTGGTTAAGGTGTTTGCTCTGACAGAGCCTCTTACTGTTCCTTTTACTGTCTATATAATATAGGGGCGGGCAAACTCGATCTGGAGAGACTATGAGAGGGGCATTATGGGTAGGTCTTAGCTGAGAGTCTTTGGCTGGCGCGAGCTTGGACACAGCTGTGTCGGTTCCGAGGATGGAACCAAAGTCCTATCAATAATGAATGAATAAAGGTCTACAACACAGATGGAACGTTATGGTAAGACATAACTTCTTTTTTTTCGGCTCAGACACCCCCGGTTATCAAATGTAAATAAAAATAAATCTGTTATTTTCATTGGGGTAATGTACAGTTGTCGACCATGGGATGGTTAAGGCAATTTTGAGCACAAAAAGAATTGACAGGGCTTTAAATGGCCTACAAGGGCAGCTATCCTAGTATTTACCTAGGAATCTCTGAACCTATTTCTGCAAAGATTCTCTTAAGAGCTGTAACTGTTTTAGAAGGAATAGTACATGTTAGTATACTTTCTATAAACTCTTTGAACCAGTAATCTACCATGATTTCTGTAGAATGACATGTGTATTGTACCTTTAAGAAGCATTTCTAAGACCTGAACTTGCATATAAATAGCAAGCACGTGCTAGCTTCAATGCCATTTTGTGAGTGCAGCCAGAGTTTGAACATGTGTATGAAACAGTTTGTATACAAGTTAATTATTTAGCTTAATTTCTAATGTGTTTGTACATAGTAAAGCTGCTTGAGCAGAATTCACAATGTTTGTCTATTTCATCTTGACTAGGCGAGTGGCATGGTGTCAGAACTGGGATTCCAGAGACTGCCACAATGTTCAGAGTGAAGGCAAACTAAGTGAACTGATGGCAAAAACGGGCCAGAAACAAGCTAAAGGTAATGAAAACTTGCACGAAGAATTTAATTGTTAAACAAGATAAAACAGGGCATTACAAGCACACAAAACACATTACTAAGCAAATTAATAGCACAAAAACATTTATTGAGCAAACGAGAAGCATAAAAAGCTAATTAATCTGACAAAATTTGTGAAATTAAGGTATTTGATAAAACAAGCATCAGAAAAGCACATAGGGGGTTTAGAATTACCTCAGAATTGCAAAACGAGCATGTTTAAAGTAAAACAAGCATGCTTAGAGTTAAAATGAGCACAAGGAAATATAATGGGCATGAAAAAAGATTAAATGAGCAAAACAAGTCTAACGAAGGGCAAAAAGGGCACATTAAGTGTAAATAAAGCAGGGCAACTACATGTTTTTGACAAATTGCTATGTTTTGGCATAAGCTACTGCTACTTATTGATTGGCGCTCTGAAAAGTATGAGTGACTTCAAATAACTCTAAAGTATGCAAAAGTGCTTACAGTATGTGTTTATTACTGTGCATTTATTCTGAAGAGTTTGTTGTGTGCCACTGTTTCAGAAAGTGCTGTCGAATACAGCCATTTTGAAAAATTTCTTGTGCTGGGTGTGTTTATTCGCAGAGTGCTGCCATTAGTGTGTTTTTTACACTGATAAGAGGTGATTTTTTTACAGTACAGTGATTTCAAGAGTATTACATTGCCCGAGAGTCTTGACTTGCAAAGTTGTGCTTGTTTTGCTTTTGAGCATAGTTGCAAGTACTGGCATAAGTTTCTGACATATGTATTTGTATGTTTTAGTGCATACTGGCAAATGTCTTCACTGAGATGTATTAATATGGCAGTCTGCTTTTGAAAACCACTATCACTTGTATTTGATCAGAATATTGCAGAGAATTGGAGAATATTTGAGCAAGAGTACGATATATCCATACAAGCACCTTACTCTGATAAAGATGTATGCACCAGGGCATTCATTTTGCTAAACTTAGCAGGGTCAGAGGCCATTGAAAGGGAGCATTCATTTGTGTATGCACCAGCAGTGTATTATTGTACAGGCTGAATCAAGGGAAGACCCAGAGTGTTTGAGACGCAAATTCAGAGAGATGTGTAACCTCCAGACCAATGTTACATTAGAGAGATATTTGTTTTACACAAGATCAGAAGTAAGGAGAAACTTTTGCAGCTTATATTACTGATCTGAGGAACAAAGCTAAAACATATAAGTTTGGTGATTTAAAAGATGAGTTAGTAAAGAACAGGCTCGTGTGTGGTATTAATAGTGCTGCTGTGAGAGATTTTGCTTTGCGACTGATTTAACGGTGAGCAAAGCTATTGAGATTTGTCAAATCCATGAAATTACAGAAAGGCACACGTATATGCTTGCAAGTGATAAAAGCATGGTTTCAGTAAGCTGCATATTCAATGTAGACAGCATGCAACGTGGCAGGAAAAACAGGCCTAAGCACATGACAGCTGCAGCCCCTGTGGGTTTTCCTGGGAGGCCCTGCAATCTTCCAGCAAGTTCTAAGACTACTTCAGTTAAATGAGCATGCTCAGTGCAGTACAAGGGTGAATCAGGAAAACCCAAGTCAAGCTTTATTATTAACTGTCACAGTTGTGGTGCCAACCATTGAGTCTAAAAGAGAAAAGTGCTAAGCATTTTGTCAGCAATGCCATAAATGTAAGAAATGGAACCATTTTCAAAAATTTTGTAAATCAAGTTAGCCTCATAGTGTTGTAAAGAGGGGTCATTCGAAAAAGCAAATTGATCAAGTTAAACTGCAACAGCCTGCTTTCAATGTTGATAGTGTGTCAGTAATTGGTGAAAGAATTGATGCAGTAGATTTATTGGCAAAGAATGAAGTATTTTGTACTGTCCAGATCAATGGTAAGCCCACTGGTTCAAAGTGTAATGCTTTGTCTGCAGATACTTTTGCTAAAGTGAGAGCTGGTGAACAACTAAATGTGACCAGTTGTGCAAAACTTGTTTATAGAGGTGAAGAAATTCAAACCAAAGACTCAGTAGTGGTTTCATGTTATGTGACTAAAAACTGTTATAGCTTATTTTATGTAGTCCAAAGACGTGCACAGTCATTATTGCGTCTCAGAGACAGTTTGAGAATGAATTTGCTTTCTTTTACTAAAGAAGTTAGTCAAATAAGCACGTCCCAGATCCAGCTTTACTAACACTACTTTTTCAGAGTATGGTGATGTTTTCGATGACAAGTAGGACAAACTTCCAGTTGTATAATCTATGAAGTTAGACCCAGAGATCAGTCCAGTGGTCAGACCAGCAAGAAAAGTTCTGATAGCTATACAGCATGAAGTCAAAGCTGAGTTAGGCAAAATGATGCAGCAAGGTGTAATTTGTCCAGTTACAAAACCTAAGGAATGGGTGTCATCAATGGTAGCAGCTCACAAAAAAAGGGTCAGATGGGATCCGAATGTGCATTGACCCAAGAGATTTGAACAAAGCATTAAAAAGACCTCATCATCCTATGCATACATTCAAGGAAGTTGCAGCTCTAATAACAAAAGCCACTGTTTTCTGTATTGGATACAAAAAGGTCATTTTGGCAAGTGATGCTTGATCACAAATCTTCATTACTGACCACATTCAGTATCCCGTTTGGAAGATACAGATTTCTCAGGATGCCATTCAGAATAAATTCTGCAAGTGAGGTCTTTCAGCGTGCACTGAAGCTAATTTTTTCGGGTTACCTTTGTGCCATAATAGTAGATAATTTGTTAGTTGGAGCCAATGGTGAAGCAGAACATGAAAGAAATCTTAAGAGTTCAACAGATTACGTGAAGTGAACTTGAAGCTCAACCCTCTAAACTGCAAATTCAGACTACCAGAAGTTGCATATGTAGGCCATTTATTTACTAGCATTTGCTTGAGACCAGACCCGTCTAAGCAAGCAGCCATTCTTGAGATGTCAGTGCCAGATAATGTACAAGCTCTCCAACTTTTGCTTGGTATGGTCAACTATTTAAGCAAGTTTATACCAGACTTCAGTGAGTTTACAGCGCCTTTGAGAGAGTTAACACTTAATGTTACATGGGCATGGTTAGAACATCACCAGAAAGCATTTAAAGACCTTAAGCAGAAAATTGCTACTCCATCTGCACTAAGATACTATGATGTCAACAAACCAGTAACTCTTTGGTGCGATGCTTCCAAGATTTGGTCTAGGTGCAGTCATTCTTCAAGAGGGTAGACCAGTAGCTTGTGCATCTAGAACACTTGCCCAAACTGAAATGCAGTATGCTCATATTGAGAGAGAACTTTTGGCTATAGTGTTTGCATGTTCCAAGTTTCATGATTATGTCTATGATTGAAACTGATCATCAACCTCAGATTACTATTTTAAAGAAGGCTATACATTCAGCCCCAGCAAGATTACGAAGAATGATGCTTAAATTGCAAAAGTACAACTTCAAATTGGTCAATACAAAAGGCAAACATCTTTATCTAGCTGATAACTTATTCAGATCACCCAGAAACACAGTGGAACAGCTTGACACAGAGAATTTTGACTTTGAAGTCATTGAAGTGCATAATCTTTGATGAGCTAAGAGATCACACAAAGACTGATCCAGTTTTTCAAAAGCTCAATCACAATATCCATGAAGGATGGTCATCAAAGTAATCTAGCATGCCACCAGAAGAGCAGCCCTACTTTTCTTAGAGATGAGATGTTGATGGAGGATGGCATTATTTTTCAAAGGTCCTAAAAATTGTTCCTGCTTCCTTACAACACCAGGTCACACAGGTTCCGCAGCTACCAAAAGAAGGGCAAGAGGACTAGTACTTTGGACTTCTCTAGCAAAAGACATTGATAAAGTACTTTTTTGTTCAGTATGCAATACTAATAAACTGCATTTGCAAAGAAAACCACTTAAGCTAAGTCAAGTTTCTGAACTACAAAGGTCAACAGTAGCCACTGACATATTCGAGTGGAACAATCAACATTACTTAGTACTGGTAGACTGTTAATCGAACTGGTTTGTGATTGATCTGCTACCTAACCTAACTTCCACTATTGTTATTACTAAGTTGAAATGTCTTTTCTCAGTCCATGGAAGTCCACAAAAGCTTATCTCTGACAATGGTACCCAATTTACCAGTCAGTTATTTCAGAAATTTGCAAGAGAATGGGACCTTGTACATGTTACTAGTAGTCCAGAATATCTATAGTCAAATGAACTAGCTGAACGTGCAGTACAGAGTGCAAAGCAATTACTTGAGAAGTCAAAGCATGATACCAATGTCTTTTTGAATTTACTCAATCTCAGAAACATAGTCCGTGACGATATACTTGACTCTGCTCAGAGACTTCTAGCCAGGCAAACCAGAACAACATTGCCTATTAGTTCAGTTTATTGAGGCCCAAAGCTAAAAACAAAGCAATCAAAGTCCAATTATTTAGAAAGTGTTCTTTTCAGAAGTCCACTTTCAACAAATCAAGCAGATTTCTTCATCCGTTGAATCCGTGAGAATACAAACTGTGAAAGGTTTTGACCAGATTGGTCAAGTAACAAGTATATGCGCAGAGTCGAGATCTTGTTTTGTGAAATCTGAGGGTGTGGAGTACAGTAGAAATCGCAGACATCTTCTTCCTGTATCGGAACTGATATCGCAGCATTGTTCCTGTGATACAGACTCTAAATCTGAGCAATTTAGAGTGCTCCTGTTCCAGAACGTGTCTTGATTCCCACTACCATTTCTGATAATGTTCCTGATGTCCCCAAGGTTGAACATTCAGCAGAGACAATCCCAGTTGATAAACCTAATTCCAGTTTCTGTTTATTTTATTTTACATTTGTTGACCGGGATAGTCCGACTGGATATATGTCCGTTTTCAGTGGAGGCCCGGGGATAAAAGCTCCAGTTTAACACGATTTGGTGGCATTTCCAGGCCCAGTGTGTAGAATACACAGCAACCTGGACATGGTTATATATATATATCTAGTTCTGTATAACTGCATGATGAAAATTATTTTGCATCACTTGCATGTCAGTCAATGTCGGTATTCTCCATTTGGGTACTCAGATTTGTGGAAAATGTCAATATATTATTAATGGTTTCGATTACATTAATGGAAGGAGATTTAATGTTAAGGGTAGTTTTAAATGCAATACGGAAGGTATTATTTATGCTTGGAAATGCCCTTGTGATAAGTTTTATATTGGTCAATCAAAGAGCTTTTAAAATGAGATTATTGGAACACATCTGTGACATAATCGATGTTAAACAATCTAGTTCAGTGGCGGTACATTTTCAGACTATACATCAGAGTTTTGTAGCAGGTTTACAGGGTACAATTCTGGAAAGAATTGATAAGGCTCCCTTAGATTTATGTATAAAAAGTAAGTTGCTTTGCTTTATAAAGAAGCCCTTTATATACTTAAATTTCACACTTTAAGTCCTAAAGGTATGAATTCAGAGCTAAATTGGAAAATTTTGCTTTGAAATGAAAATTTTTAAGTGTTTTAGTATTTTTGAAGTTTTAATTGTTTTATTGAATGATTGGTTATGATATATATATATATATATATATATATATATATATATATATATATACACATACATGGGAGGTTGCTTTATATTTTCATCTTCCTTGAAGGCTTGTAGCAGAGACGTCAGGAGCAGTAAACGTGTTTTGGAGGTCACTGGGTTGTGGTTTTTCATCTGTTAATTGTGTTTTTGTATTGTGGTGGCTTTGGTTCGTGGTTCTTCATGGCCAGTGACCCCAATATGGATTTACCTAGACTATTTTGTGATAGTCTGCCTACTGCGGTGATGGTGCTGCGGTAGCGTTGTTGCCTCACAGTAAGATGCTGTCCGGTTCGTTTCTCAGCTACCGTGTCTTCTGTGTGGAGACGTGCATGAATGGGCGTACCTTCGTTGAAGGTTGTGCATCAGAGCTGGCAACTCTGCACGTAAAAATCTACTGCCAATCATTAGCGGACCAGAGTTCTGCTGTGGCGACCCCTAACTGGGAAAAGCCGAAAAGACTCAACATTTTGTGATAGTCTGCCTGATTTACAGCAAAGAATGGGTAACAATTTTCCTTTACATCCAGGCCAAAGAGAGGCTGGTTCTTCACGTTTGGAGGCTGTTATTGGATTGGGCAGTGATTTTAATAAACCTACTACTATTTGGCATAGATGGGAGTCGAAACTAAATGATAGTTTATTTGACCCTTTTTATGCAGTCAATCTGTGAGCTCTGAAACCAAGGTACTTTGTGATTCTCTTGAAAAGTTATCGTTTAAAGAAGCATCTGTGTTTCTGAATATCCAGAGTCTGTTAAAATATCAGGAACTGGATATCACACTGCTGTGATTAAGAGCGTTTAAATATCCTTCCACCCCTTTTAATCTCCAGGATGAATTAGATATTAATTTCCATAAGAGGGTGGGTGCTTGCAGCTCACAAATGTACTTTGGAGTGGATCTCTATATTAGTGGAATGTGACAGGGTGAGCTACAAAGAGAAATAAACTCTACCTGTAGTAAATTAATTACTCAGACTGGCCCGGAATTTCTGGACAAGGTGCTGGGTGATATCAATGTTAAATTAAGAAGCCATGAAGAAGAAAGCATGGCCAGAAAGAAGAAAACATTGATTCAGGACACCCGTGATTATGATAATGGTAAGCCGTTCTTATCTAAAACCAATTGCAAAAGAGTATCCCGTCATGTGTCTTTCGAACGAGGAAGTGGGCAGTTAGAACAACGGTCCTTCTCTTCGGTTGTGTCAACTAATGAGTCTTTACTATCAGGGGAAGAAAGTGAGCCTGTGAATAATAAGGATTTTCCGTCACTACCACGACCACAGAACACAGAGGGTATGCAATGAACTTTTCGGAATCCAACTAATTTCGGCCTAGGGGGGTTTAACTCGAAACACCAACGTGTGAGGAACAATCAACTACAACTTGGCAACAATCGAATTACAGCAATCAACTTCCGTAGCAACTTCAATATTCCAAGAAAGGAAAATGGTAACTCTTTATATCATCAAGTTGTCTGGATATTCTTTAAATGTTGAAAAAGTAGTTCTAGAGTGCGGACTGAAATTTATACCTACCGTTATTCCATACTTACATGATATTAAATGTGATCTTTATAAGTTTATACGAAAGTTGCAATTAAAATGCTTTTTTCACAATAAAAATGAAATGTTAGTTGATGAGGAAGTTAATGAGAAGATTGATTCTTTTTGGGGAATGAAAGTTTTTATTCATGTGCTTCAGATGAAATTAGTACTTGCTTACTATATGTGTGATACTAGTATGATAAATTCAAACAACAAGTTTACACCAGTTGTTAATAATGAAATTATTACATCATTTCATCAAATGTTGAATTTTCCTGCTGCACTGGAAATTGAAAAGATTTTTAAGGGCTTGAATAATATTGTGTATAATCTTAACAAGACAGAATGGGCTGCATTAACAAATCTAAGGGGAAACCATAACCTTATTTTTTAACCTGCTGATAAAGGCAACAAGTTGGCTGTCATAGATGTACCGAGTTATTTGGAGATGTGTTATAATCATTTAAATGCTATTAATGTATATGAAAAAGTTCACATTTATATGTATTTAACTTCTCAAAAGCAATATTTGGAATTAGTTGATAAAGGTGTTAGGGAAAATTTCCAGGGAGGATGCTAAAAAGACGCCCGGTAGTTTCAGGGAAACGGTATTTCCTATACAATGCGGGCTATATGTTGCATCATTTATTGTTGCCTAAAGGCCTGTCATTACCTGCTTATGTTAAAGATGTTTGATTTTCTGGGTAGGATTAAGAATATTCCATTGAATGAAAATATGTATTACTAATCTATGTAATACTAATCTCTCACACACTTTTGGTATGGAGGCTGTTAGATTTTTTTTCTGGGAGAATGTCCCACCACTGAATATATTCTGGAATTGTTGCATTTTTGCTGGTCTAATAATTTTTTTGAATTTAATGGGGAAATATTTCAACAAAAATGTGGTACAGCTATGGAGCGGCTTTCACCCTTTCTTATGCAAATCTGAGCACAGGTCTATTTGAGCTAGAATATATATATATATATATATATATATATATATATATATATATATATATAGTTGGTTTTATAGAAAATTTGTTAGATACGATGCTAGATTCATTGATCTCATTTTTTGTGAAGGGGGGAGAGGATTAAGTGGATAGCTTCATTGACAGTTTGAAGATCAGTAAATTTGAGTTGAAGTTTGATGGTATACAAAAGGGTAAAATGGTTTCTTTTTTGGATGTGGATCTGGATATTTCCAGTTCTATAGGATTACATACTCGAGTACATAGAACATTTGAAGGAAATATCTACTATTTAAAAGCAACAAGTTGTCATCTGCCACACACCATAGAGGCCTTACCCTATGGTGAGATGATACAGATTCATAGATTATGTAACACTGAATCTGAACTTAAGGAAGAAATTATGAAGACTAGTAGTATATTTCAGTATAGAGGGTATGACAAATATGCTATTTCTAAGGCAGTGTTAAAAGCAAATAAGCTGAGTAGGAGTGGAGTTAGGCCTTATAGATTATAAATATAACTCAACTAATCCTCAAACAGATGTATATTTTACAACTGTATATAGTTGCTTTAGTGACATCTTGATCAATCTAGTAAAATATTACTGGAGTTTTTTGCAGTCTAACGAAGAAGTACATCCATGGCTCCCTAGGCAACTTAAATTGTCTTATAAAGTGGGGAGAAGTTTAAAAAATATGTTGGTAAAAGGAAAATTTATTATGCCCCTAGACAATTTGGACCCCATTATTCTCCCTTTGGGTACTCAGGGTTATGGAAAATGTAAAGCTTGTCAATATGTTATTAATGGTTGTAATTACATTAATGGAAGGAGGTTTAATGTTAAGGGTAGTTTTAAATGTAATACAGACGGTATTATTTATGCTTTGAAATGCCCTTGTGATAAGTTTTATATTGGTCAATCAGAGAGCTTTTAAAGTAAGATTATTGGAACACCTCCATGACACAATCAGTTAAAGAATCTAGTTCAATGGTGGTACATTTTCAGACTATACATTTGAGTTCTGTAGCAGGTTTACAGGGTACAATTCTGGAAAGAATTGTTAAGGCTCCCTTTGATTTATGTATAAAAAGTAAGTTGCTTTATAAAGAAGCCCTTTGTATACTTAAATTTGACACTTTAAGTCCTAAAGGTATGAATTCAGAGCTAAATTGGAAAATTTTGCATTGAAATGAAATTTTTTGCTTTAAGTGTTTTAGTATGCTGATTGAAGTTTGTATTGTTTTATTAATTGTTTTATTGAATGATTAGTTATGATATATATACATGGGAGATTACTCATGTTTTTATCTTCCTTGAAGGCTTGTAGCTGAGACGTCAGGAGCAATAAACATGTTTGGGAGGTCACTGGTTTGTGGTTTATCATCTGTTCATTATGTGTTTGTATTGTGGTGGCTTTAATGTCGTCAGTATTGCATGACATGTCTCAGAGGAAGGATGTGGAATAATGTGTGTTGCACTTTTAAGGAGTGTTTCTAAGACCTGAATGTGTATATAAATAGCAAGCATATGCTAGATTCAGTGCCATTTTGTGAGTCCAGCCAGGGTGTGAGCATCTATGTATGAGATGGCTAGTAATATTACAAGTTAAAAAGTTAAAGTTAGCTTCATTTCTAATGTGTTAGTACATAAAGCTGTTTGAATGGAACTCACAATGTCAGTCTACTTCATCTTGAGTAGACGAACAACAATTTATTTTCTTGGCTCATAGATAGAACCCACATGGTCAGAATCACAGATGCCATGTCCGAATCCAAACCAGTTACAAGTGGTGTCCCACAGGGCTCAGTTCTGGGACCTCTCTTGTTCGGTATATACTTCTCTGAGGTTCAGGCTAACACGGGGGGATTATGGCTGACAAAGTTCGCAGATGACTGCAAACTGGGGGCCATAATCGAATCTCCAGCTGACTCAAGCATCCTCCAAAAGGGTCTCACAGAGACGGATGCTTGGTGCCAGAGCCACGGCCTCAAGCTAAATGCTAAAAAGTGCATAGTCATCCCCTTTGGGAAAAACAAGGTGCCCACAATTTACCACATAGGTGGTAATCCATTAAGTACGGAAGAAGTAATTAGAGATTTGGGGACCAACGTAGATAAAATCTCTCCTTGGATAATCACATTGCCAAAGTGGTTAGAAAGACCTTCTGTATAGCCCACCTTATCACGAAAGGGTTCGCATCTAGATCAAGAGAGGTCATTGTGCCCCTCTACTCATCACTCATCAGGTCCATAATTGAATACAATGCCCCTTTTGGGATGTACCTTACCTGACACCTGCAGCAACTGGAGAGACTCCAAAAGTACCTCACCAAGAGGATCATGGGCTACAAACAGATGTCCTATGCAGCTCGACTAAAGAAACTCCAGCTCTACTCAGTTGCTTAACGCCTACTCAGAGGCGATCTATGCCTGACATACAAAGCCATGCCAAACCCAGAATTAATGGACATGCTCCACCTCAAAAAATCCAAGTCTCTTAGAGCCACATGCTCCAGGGACCTAAACCTTAGCACAAAAATAAATAGGACATGCTGGAGGGACAGATTCATTTCCCAGAGGCTTCCCTCACTCTGGAATAGAATCCCAATTCATGTTAGACATAGCCCCTCGCTCACCCTCTTCAAGTGAAATCTTGACGGGTGGATGGGAAATAGCAAATTCCCCCCTGGGATCTCTTCTGTGTCCCTGCTAGACAGAGGCACAGTAAACTAATCTTAAAAGGGTACCTTCTGTGACCTACTTTACAGAGGGCACAGTAGGCTAATCTAATAGGGAGGTGGAAGCCAAATACACTCTGGCTAGGCTTATAAATGCCTTAGGGCAGATAGCCTAGTATCTACCTATGAACCTCTTATGACTGTTGGAACCGTTCTCTCAGGCAGTATTATTAATCACTCTTCATTTATTCCCTGATAATCTGATAAATGTAATTCTAAAATCCTTTTTTCTGCCTGATTTGCTTTCTCATTTGTAGTCAAATGTGTCTCCTGTATCATTGCTATTTTCAGACTTTATATAATTCAGTGCTCTGCTTTTTGTGTATACCTACAGTGCCATTTACATTACATAATTGAAAAGGCAGTCATGCTGATAAGAAGTTATTGCTTTCCTGTGTTATGCATGACAGTTATTTTTAATGTTTCCAACTTGCATACACATGTAAATACAGGCCAGACTGATTTTGCAAGCAGTTGCTGCTGCTTTGATTTTATTCCCCAGATGTTTCACTTCAACAAAAACACCCAAGAAGGAAAAAGTAAAATACGTTTTCAAACTCTCAACTTTTTCTAACTCAAAATTAACACGCAAAGTTGTATGCATTTTTCCAAAAGGGGAAGTTATCTCAAATAGACAGCTTCACTAACAGGCTTAAACTTTTCTAAAGTTAGGTTTACTAACACTACAAACAAATGTAGTGCCTGTGGTCTGTCTTGTGCAGATACCATCTATCCTTGGCCACCCTCTTATCTCCCCTCCCAAGTGTGAAAACTTGCATGCTTTTATTTTACTGATTTTTAGTCTTAGAAAAAATGAAGTGTCTAGCCTTAATGACTAAACTAACTTATGTATTGTTGTATTTAATATCGAAAGGTTGAAAGAAATGCTTCTACTTGAAGTATTCACCTCCATCACTGTCAAAACTTAATTTTCACTGAACTCCTTGCCATTTCCCCTTTAAATGTTATTAGTGTTTCATGTACAAATGCCACAGAACTGAACTCATGGTTCAGTCATTTCCTGATTAATTGCCCACACCTGTAAGACAAACCATCTCCACTTGCAGGCCTTTATTGGTGGGGGGGGGGGGGCACTTAATTGCAGTTGGAAGACATGACTCCTGTATAGAAAGCCATGGAATATATCATAGCAGAACTCTCTTGCTGAAAACTTAACTGATCTAGGTCCCAATCAGTTTGGTTTTGAGAAGGGCAGGTACTGGTCTCCTGAACCTGGTAATCTTAGAAAGGGTTATAGGTGCTGTGGACAGTGGTCATTTGGTGCACAGTGGTTACTCAACTTGACAAAGACCATCTGCCATGCTGGTATTATTGAAAAAATTAGATAAGCTTAATGTAAACCCATACATTGGCAGCTTGATTGCAAATTGACTGCCCAACAGATCTCGTGTTTTGAAAGTTGCTGGTTCCTTCTCTGAATGTAAAATTGTAGGGTGCCACAGGGATCATTTCTAGAGCTTCTCCTATTTGGCAGTTTAATTTTCAGACATCCATGCCAGTATCCCAGAAGTGTCGGGCAGCTGGTGCAGAGGGTTAAGGGTGTGAGATGTAGTCCCTGTAGTACAGTGTGTGATTCCCTCAGCCCTCATTTGCCCACTGTGTGACCTTGAGCAAGTCATTTAACCGGGCATTGCTCCCAGTTGCCCTTGAAAAGGGACTGCTGTGTCCTTTGGACCTACCTTGTTAAGAAATGAGTACTATTGTTAAGTGTGGTTGAGCAAGCTTTCTGATGACTTCAGACTGCGAGCTGTTATCCCCCACTGATACAGAACAACTCTAGCAAGGGCTGGAAATTGCACATACATGATGTATCAAAGCTGTCTCAATTTAAATGAAAAAGAAAGTGCAATATAGTAATACTTGTGAGAAATGTTGCTCCCACCTCATACGTTATATTTACTACTCCTCTTCAAACAAACAAAAACACTAAGGACCTAAATCTACACCAACTGATAAAAAAAGACTCACTGGAGAGATAGGATCCTAATTCCATATATTCGTAGCCTATGGACTAAGTTACCACTACATATTAAGCAAAGTATTTCTTTGGCTAAATTTAAGACTAGTCTAGATGAGTGGATGGGTAGACAGACATTTACACTAGGGTTATGTATAGCTCTGACTGATTTGGGAGGTGAGCATTAAGTGCTTGAAATGGATGACAGAAACTTTTAACTTTGCCTGCATAAAGACGTGTGTCTAGGCATCTTATGGTTCCAGTGATGACTAATGTATTCCTATGTTTGTATGATGCTTATCATCTGATCACTGCTGCAGTACTCGTAACTATATAGTTTATAGTCCCGTCTAGGATATAACAGCCAGCGGCCAAAGATTAAGGGCACCTTGCATAAACCCATACCACTGACATTTCAGAGAGCCATAGAAAATCGGCGATCTGGGTGCCAAGCTGTTCAGCACTTTTCACTGATGGTCAGCTAGCATTTCTCCACTGCTGGGCAGATGTTTTTTCTTTAGGGTTAAAAAAATATATATATTATACGACCAAAACAGTATTTTTTAAACTAATCCTATTTTATGATAGGAATTTACTATATTTTGGATTGCCAACTTTCTGTCCGTGGAAAGATGTTGGTTCTTTCATTACTTGTAGTGTAAGTTTTGTTTTTATAGTGTTTACTGTAACTTTTATAAATTGTTTTTAGCGGCTGACGCAAGTGTATGTTGTGCTTGTGATTGGTGTTTTTAAGATGAAAATGCTCCTTTTTTCATAGATAAATTTTTACCAACTGCTGCTGACATTTTTACCTGGGTATCGGGCTTCTTCTCTACTTCCAGTGAACAACTTTTACTGGTTCCTTGGTCCAGAAAAAGAAAAGTGAAGAATTTCCAGTCAACCTTTGCCTCTTCAGGCTACTACTGTGCCTCATCCACAGATTGGTGACACTGTAGTGGCCATTTCTAGTGCCTCAAACCACTCATCATCTTCTTGGTTTTCTCTGGTTGAGACACTTTAGTCACCATGGACTGGTGGCTAGATACGTTTGGCTGTTAGTGTGTCCCTGGTGGACATGGGAGGAGCACTCTGGGAGGAAGGATTTCGGAATGTTTATCTGCCTATCAGGAATCAGTTAAATTCAGTAGAGATTCCTGTCAAGAAGTAGAAGGTTAACATTTTATCCTCATCTGTCTCAGTTACTTGAGACAGGGATGATTTATTGGGTTTTGTTCAGGGTTTAGCTCTTATTCTGAATTTACTGATAAGAGAAAAATGAATTCTTCATTTTCTAAAAATTCCCAGTGTGATTAACAGGGAAATGATTTGAGAAAACAACTAATTTTTTTCTCTTCAGGAAACTGATCCCGATTCTGAGAAGTGTATTTCTTCTGATAATCCTTTGAAAGATTTTTCTTTTTCTGGAAATATTTCTAGGATGAAGCCGACTGTTCCAGTGTGGGAACATGGTGACATTCTAGACATGTACAAACATGTATGTACAACTGGAAATTCCTCAACTTACTTTTTGTGTTCCTTCAGCCTTTTTATTACAACCTGCAACATGCCTGACAACTAGCCTGCAGCCTCCAAGAATGCAGATAGATTGTATAAAGTTCCTCAGTAGTACAAATTTGTATTTCCTAATCCCATATCTGACCCTGTAGCTGCAGCTAAACATTTAGTAAACAGTAATCCCTCCCACATGACAGAAATGGGAAAGCTTTTAATAGACTTGAGAAAAGTGTGTAATCTGCCACGGTTATTTTTAGAATTCTTAATTGTCAGGTACTCATGTTAAAGTTTTTGATTGTTGCTTTTTAGAGTATATGGAACATTATTGCCACTTTTCCTTTATCTTAAGGCAGATCTTCTCTAACTGCTTTTAATCGCTTCCATTTCTGAACTAACCCAACATTCTTTAAAATGTTCTTATGACTCAGCTGAGGATTTTTCCAGGGCAGCAGCCACTGGGTCTTTTATGAGAAGGCTTGCATGGTTATGCCTTTGCTTGAGGAAATTGAAATTTTGAATTCTGCCCTTGATATTGAGTTTGTATTTGGACTATCTCCTGCTAAGGTCTTGAAAAAGTGTTATCTAAGATGGAAATTAATTCAAGGAGTGACTTTTTCCGCTTTCCTTCTCCAAATTTAACAGTTTTATTTTTTAAACTTTATTAATATTTTTGTCTCTAAGACACTATCCTTTTATTAAAAGATATTTAGGCAGAGTCCTCAAACTTCCAGTAAACAGATGTTCAATAAACAATGTCAAGGTGGCTCTGAAAAAGGGGAAGCCTTCCAGAAACTAGGACAGTCCAACAAATCTGAATGACTGTATCAATTGTAACCACTTTCTATCCTTCCACAGTCTGTCTCTTCATTTATGTCTTTAATTAGAGTTAATCACTGACGAATGGATTCTGAGAGAGAATCAGCATTGGTATAGATGGTAGTGGGAGTATCTTCCCCCTTTTCAATGGATTCCTCCTGATACTCCAGATCAAACTTCCTTTATTCTCCTCTTACTCAGCATCTGCTGACTCTGGGTAATAGAACCTGTTCCTCTTTCCTTGATAGGGGAAAGGTTTGTATTCAAGATTGTTTCTAGTATCAAAGAAAGAAGCCTCGTGGAGACTACTCCTAGATATTTCCTTTCTCAATTTGTGAAAGTTTCAAAGTTCAAAATGCTATCCATTCACAATCTTATCTTTTGTTATCCTTTCAGTTTTTTGTTAATTCTATATTTAAAATATGCTTAGCATATTCCTACAGCCTCAGATTTAATTTGTTTTAATTTTTTTCTGTCTGATTACACTTTCAGTTCTCTGTGTTACTCTTTGGTTGCCTACTACTCCATCACCAGTGATAGCCAACTGTGGACTGCATGTTGCTCACATTTTTCTTTATTTAGATGACTTGCTTATCTTTGCAGAGGTTTTCTTTTTTTGTCAGACCCATTTGGGAACGATATCTCCTTTGTAGACTTGATTTCCATATGAAAATTCAGAAGTCTTGTGTGACTCCCTCCTGAAGTATTGTATTTCTGTTATGTCTCCCAGTTAACTTACAGTTCAAAGAACTTTTCCACTAGAAAGAGTAGATGTGTATCTAGATCTGGTTCTATTCCCCTCAGTCCAGGACTTAAGCAAGATAACTTCTCAGGATACTAGGATTCATGGAGTCTTATTCTCATGATTCTTCTAGCCAGGCTTCACATAAGAAATATTCAGTGGTACCTAAAATATGCATGGTCCAAACATCCACATCCCTGATGTTTCAAATTCCTATGTTGGGATTTTAAAATTAGGATGCCTTTGGCGAAGAGACAATGGTTTTTAAATCCAAGTCTCATATTTTCCCTTCCAACTCCAGTGTGGTTTGTAACAACAGATTCCTAAGCAATCATTGTAGTATCTCTGACACAGGTTGTAAGTTCCGGATTCTGGATCACACAGACATGGGTGGTCTTGAAGGAGACATCCCGAATATTCTGGAGAAAGATGAACTTGTGGCAATTAAAGCTGAACTCTTCTAGGAAGCCTGGACTAAACTAAAAGTGTACTGGAACTTAGAAAATTGCCACATTGTTTACATGACTAATTTTATTTTATTCTTCCAGTTGGTTTTAAATACCATGTTAAATCAGTTTTTGTTTCATCATCATATACTTGTTCTTGTTTTTCCCCTTTATTCAAAATAATGTGTAATAATGCTAATTGAACAGTAATATTTTTGTAGATAGTTTTTTAGGGTTCTTGTACCCAGACCTGAAGAAGCCTAGAAGGACAAAAGCTATCTTTGTTAATAGGTTATGAAAATAGAATATGATTTTTACAATGAATTTTTTTACATGCAAAATGTATATGTAGATATATATATATATATATATATATATATATATATATATATATATATTTTTTTTTTTTTATTGCCAAATGGTCTAAGGTTTATACATTTCCAGCCAAGTAGTATATTGTCTTGGATAAAATCACAGACTTAATAATCTGGTTAAATTAGAGGTATCACATCATTATTAATTTTATTTAAAGTACATAATGGTTATATTAGTATGACAGCTACTAAAGACAAGACCAGCTCGAATGTCACGCCGATGCGGGAAGGGATGGGAATTTTACATGTGTACCAATAACACTTTGTTTTACAGCACAATAAACCACTCCCTTGCCTGATAAAAAAGTGTGTGTGTGTGTTTGTGTGTGTATATATATATATATATATATATATATATACACATATATATATATATATATATATATATATATATAGTTAGAAAGCTTGTAAGGAAAGTATTACTCTATTTTTGTTTTACTTGGATCACTTGTCTTTGTACTTAAAAAAGGAGTTTCAACTGGAAACAGACTGCCTACCCTGTTTGGATTACTTTTGAATACTTAATAATTCTGTAAAATATTTCAAATTATATCTTTTTTATTTATTTTTTTGGCTTGGTACGAGTTTAAGTTTGCTACTTCTACTACCATAATCTGATTGATCTGATTAATATACAGTGATTAACTAGATCTAGATGGATTGAAAATCTTCCACACAGAGAACCTCTTACACTGTTTTGTTTTTTAACAACAGATTCCACGGACTTTGCTTGGGAAAGCAGTGTTTTGTAGGGTAAAGGTGCAGGGTCTTTTGAACAAAAAGGACTGACCATAACACACAAGAAATGTTGGCAGTTGTAAATGCACGCAACTCTCTCAGTCATCTGTGCTCCTTAAGATCTTTACATGTGATAATAGATAACCACAGTAATGTGGTACATATAAACAAAGGATGGAGTTCAGATCTTGCCATCACTGAATACTAGGTGTGGTAGCCTTTGATAGAGCTATTCAGCACTTTCTCACTGTACAGGTATCTTACATTTTTTCAGAATAATACATTGTGGCAGACAAGCTGAGCAGGACAGACGTTCACAGATTAGAACTGATCCAGGCTGCTCTTCAGGCTTTTATCCTGCTGTGGTGAGCACCTCAGGTTAAACTTTTCACTGTCATTCACGATAAACAACTGGCAAAATTCTGCTCCAGGACACACTGCAAGCAGACCTGGAAAACAGAAGTATTCTGTTTTCTTTAAACAAGAATGTTCCTGTATGGCTTCCCACTGATATCCTTGGTCATTCTAAAGGTTCAGAAGGGCTCTTCATTAGATCATTTTGATGTCTCCCTTCTTGCCTAGGTAACCGTGGATGTCCTTCTATTCTCATGTTGTAGTATTCTCACTGTGGGATCCTCCTTCTCAGGCAATCCGAACGTCTGGCTCCTGTGCAGAAGCTTAAGCCTGGTTGCTGCTAGGTGTGTGAGACGTCACACCCAAGGCCATAAACCATGGGCCTTAAATGTGATGTCTGCGCACACAGACCTCTGAACTTCTCTGGCGCAGTCAAACGTCAGCTTGCTCACTTCACTCTATGCTTCAGAAGATGTCTAAAGATAAGTACCCCATTGAGGAATTTCTGTTTTTTCTTGAGCTTAGGATTCTGTTGCTCCCTTTTAAATGGCTGATGTCATCTAGAAAGGGGAAATGTAAGTCTGACCGCCAGATACAAGGATTCCCCTGAGCTTTGTTCGTTTTGGTTATGCCAATCCCATGACCATACGACCTGTAGCATTTGCCAATCGTTCGTCCCTAAAATCCTTCGCAGTTGTCTGGCAGCCCTGAAACATTTCCTGGAAAACCATGGTCCAAAGCGATTAGCCTTGGGCATGGATCCCGAGTCGGCCATTGAAGTGGCGCTGCTTAAAAAGAAGGCCAAGGTTGAAAGGCCTACTTTATCTGCCCCTCTGATGTCAGACATCCCACCAGCTACTGGTGTAGGGACTGAGGGATGTCTGGAGGAACTGGTGACTTCAGTAGGTACCTTTGTGGAAGCCGCCCTAGAATCTCCAATTGAGACGTCCTTGGAGGTTATTCCAACATCAGCTTCAGCTGATGTCAAGGGAGCCACCATGGTGCCAGAACAGACCTCTTCTCCCACAGGCCAGACACCCGATCCTAGGCCTGCTCCTTCACTACCCACCACTAAGACCACTCCTCTTAAGAGGAAGCAAAAAAACAAACACATTACTGCTTCAGCTTAAAACCAACCAGACTGACAAACATTCTCCCATTCTTTGGCACAGGTTTTAATGGCTCTTAGGCCCACAGTTTCTCTTGCTACTACCTTGCCTACTCTCAGCCCTAGGCCATCTTCAGTTTCTTCCATTCCACCTGCTCAAACTCAGGAGGAAGGTTCCTCCTCTTCCTCTTCAGATGAATCTTTGATATATACATTCCAAGTAGCTGCTTCCCAGATGAGGACTCTATGGAAGGAGACTCCCAACCTGAAGATATTTTTTTTGGGGAGGCAATATCCAAAATGAGGGACTATTTCAAGTGGAATGCTACACAGGTGACTGAGGTTCAAAAAAGATACTTTGAACTGTTTCAAATGAAATCACTCTCCCTCTGTGCAATCCCCCCTGTGATTTCAGCTTACCTGGCTGTATTTGCCCCAGCCTGCAAGACCCCTGAATCGTAGCCTCCAGCACCCAAAAGACCTGACAGGTTTTATAAAGTCCCTGATGACCACAAGTACCTCATCAAGCCTCTTATGGCAGATCCTGCCGTCATTACAGTGGCCCCAGATAAACCAGACAAATTCCCTCTTCCTCCCTTCTACCATCCTACAAGGACAGTAAGGTCATGGGCAGACTGGGAAAAAAGATTTACACTTCTTCCATACTAGCCTTAAGGGCAATCAATTTTTCAGACCTTAATGGTTAAATATGCCCTAGACTTGGTTTACCAGACAACTTCATTACTTTCTAACCGAAGCTCTCAGCAGCACAGGTTGCCAGACATTCTATAAACTGCAGCTGTGGCGTCGGACAGATCTGCTGTTCCATCTTCTCTTCTGTGCAGATATTCTTGGCTCTGACTACAGCCACTACCTGATGATTTTAAGAACAAAATCTTGGATGCACCCCTAGATAAATTCCTGTTTGGCAAACAGACCACTGAGCTGTTCAAAAACCTGCTGGGAAAAAAGTAAAGAACTTCAGGACCTCAATTTATTGGTCTCACCTATTCCAAAATTCTATAGAAACTACCCAGCCAAGCCCACCTTTGTCAGGAGGGCCCCTGCACCATCCTCCTCCTCTTCTTTGAGGCACAGGAAAGGATCCAGAAAGGCTTCTTCCCCCAGGACAGCCTCTTCACAACCCACCCACAGGCAGTCCTTTCCAGATAGAAACAGTGTGCGACTGCCTAAGCCACCTACCCCTCTCCACCTGCCTCTCTCACTGTCTACCCATTTGGAAAGAGGTCACTTCAGATCGTTGGGTCTTATCAATAGTGGAAAAATAGGACGTTATGGCCTGGCAGGAAAAAAACCCTTCCACAAGGCATACCCTTACCCCCTATAAAACAACTACATCTAATCCCTCAGATCAGCCAAGATCTACTCTTACAAGGGGCCATAGAAAGGGTCCCCTCAGACCAAGAAGGTTGGCGATCCTACTCCAGACTTTTCCTAATACCAAAAAGGGATTGCTTTTGGAGGCCCATTCTGGACTTGTCCCTGCTAAATCCCTTCCTGCAGGTCCCTTCTTTCAGAATGTTATCCCTTCAAACCTTTCTTCCACTACTGCCACCCAGAGCATTCATGGCCTCTTTGGACCTTAAAGAGGCATACCTCCATATTCCCATCCACCCAGACTACAGGAAGTTTTTACGCTTTCCTGTGCCATCCTCGCACTTTCAGTTTATTGCCATGCCCTTTGGTTTATCTGCTGCACCAAGGGTCTTCATAAAGTGTCTAGCCTGAGCAATAGCCTACTGCAGAACAAAAGGCATACAAATTTATCCTTACCTGGACGACCTACTTATTTTAGCAGAAGAGGAAATACTCTTAGGACCCACTTAAAATTCACCATGTCCCTGCTTCAGAGCTTCAGGTTCACTCTCTACCTGATGAAGTCCTCCCTCACCCCAACCCAAGACCAAACCTTCTTGGGCTGCAGGATAAGAACAGACCTGATGAAGGCCTTCCCTCCTCAGGACAAAGTCTACTCTCTAACCTCCTTCTTCCAGGAGCTACTTCTGGTCAACCACATTTTTGCCAGGCAGTTTCTCCATCTGCTGGGCCTCATGGCACCTGCACTTTCTATGCTACCTCTAGCAAGCTGCACATGAAAAAGTTCCAGTGGTACTTAAAAAAAATGTCTGGTCACAACACAATCAACCCCTGAAATTTCAAGTGCCCTTCTTACCCTGCCTAAAGGCAGAGTTGAGGTGGTGGATCCAACAAGTAAGCCAGAATCCACTCCTTCCTCTGCAACTCACCAAGCCAGAAACACAGATGCCTCAGATCTAGGGTGGGGCCACTATGAACGCCCTCAAGGTGCAGGCTCAATGGGAGCCCTCTCTCCAGAAAAAACATAACGTGAGGGAGATGACTGCTCTCCTCCTAGCCCTACAGACCTTCCTTCCTCTTATTCAGCGAGGCCCCCTGCATATCTTCACAGCAACACAACTGTGATGTGGTACATCAACAAACGGGGGGAAGCAGATCCTATTTACTCTGCAGGCTTGCAGTACAGGTATGGGAGTTAGCCACCCAGCGCAATATCAGGCGGTCTACATTCCATCCCAAGACAGCCATCAGGTGGATGCAATCAACAAATCCTTCTCTCAGTATCACAAATGGATGTTACACAGCGATGTGTTGTTAGACATTGTCCACCTATGGGGCATACTACAGATTGATCCATTTGCCCTCCCCTCAGAACAGACAACTACAGCTATTCTGCTCCAGAATACCCTCCCCACTAGCTTGTGAAGAGTGTATGCCTTTTCGATTTCTTGGAAGGGATTGTTCCTTTATGCCTTCCCACCCATTCAGAAGTTCTACTGAAAATCCAGGAGGACAAGCCAAACCTCTTGCTGGTGACTCCCTATTGCCCAAGGCAGCATTGGTTCCCCCTTCTATCTCTTGCCAAGGGCAATCACCACAACTTGCCTCACAAGGTGGACCTGCTCACACAACAGAAGGGATCTCCAATTCATCCAAAACTGGAAACAGCCTAACCCTGTGGGTGATAAACTCTTGATCCCTTTTAGATACCTATACTTAGAGGACTTGCTGTCCATCCTGCAGGAGACCAGGAAACCCACTACCAAATGGAAAAGGTTCTCCAGTTGGTGTCTCCAAAGGCAACAAGTCCCCTTCTGCATCTCCACCATACACTATCTTCCACAAAGCCAGTGTAACCCTTCGCACTCATCCCTCCTTCATGCCCAAATGGTCAATGACCTGTCCCTCAACCATTCTATTCATTTACCCACCTTTTTCCCTTCACCACAAAATGACAGTGAGAGAGTGGTGCACTCCCTTGATGTCCACAGACAATTAAGATTTTACCAGGACAAGACCAAGAGCATTAGATGGTCCAAACAGCTCTTTGTATCCTTTCACACCAGGGCCCTGGGGAAAGCTGTATCCAAACAGACAGTATCTTCCTGGATACAAAAAAACTGTTGCTTTCTTCTATTCCTTTCATGACAAAGACTTAACCTACAATGTTAAGACACATTCCACTAGAGCAGTGGCCTCCTCAGGAGCCTTTCTCAAAGGCCTGGATGTGACTACCATACTAGAGGCAGCCACGTGGTCCTCTATGCATACCTTTACAAAACATTATAAATTGGGCAACAGTATATCCAGAGCAAGGGCAGGATTTGCAAGGGCCATCCTCCATGGCTTCCTAGGGACTGCTACTACTTCCTTCACCACTTTTTCAACTTGAGCTGTGGTACTCTTCCCACAGTGAGAATACTGCAACATGGTAGGGCATCTATGGTTATGGTAAGATTTTACACAACTAATATTTCTCCCTTCTTTTGGAAATGGCTAAGTTTAATTACCACAAACTTCATCGCAGACCTGACCTACTCATACACCCCAACTTGAAACATTAGATAATTTCATGGACGATAGTGTTAATACCTTTTAAGCACCTATTTTCTGAGGATTTGCAACAGGTATTATAGGATTCAAAGAAACTTGATGTTAGGATATTGTATATTAGCAAATGGAAAAGATTATATAGCTGGTTCCATACTCTGGTTGCTCTGACATCTGCAAGAATAGTGTTTAAGTTTCACGTTCTTATAATGGGTCAAGCTTCTCATTTTCTACAAAGATAGGGTTTATTTGAGAACTAACCCTTCATTTGTATCTAAAATGGTATCCAGCTTTACTTTTGAGCCAAGGAGTCAGAACCTAAAAATGAGGGAGAAATGAGTCTTTGTATTCTGTATGCATGTAGACTTCTTATCTTGTAGTGTTCGTGAAAGGGTTGGCTCTAGAAGTATTCTAAAGCAACAGCTTGGTCCACTGTATATACCTTTGCAAAGCACCATAAATTAGACTCCTTTTCCAGAGATATGGCTTGTCTAGGTCCATTCTCCAGGGGCTCCTAGACTGTCTTCCTTCCTTTTTCTCCTAAACCTTATAAACTTTGATGTTCTACCCATATAGATAAGGCTACTGCAGCAGTGATCAAATGAACACAGTACAGTTGTATAAGTAAACCTAGCTTAACAGTAGATGTCTTAATGATCACTGCTGCATTATTTGCTTCCTCCCTCCAGCCCTCTTGTTTGTGTAATTTATGTTCCCAGGGTATGAGCATTGATTTTTATTTACATAGCATTGCCCTCTTTCAGGGCTCTAGTCTCCGTCTTTCAGTTTGCGTGAAAGTTCTGAAGGGCTTGACACTCAAATCATTGATTTTTCTCCAGCTCTACTCAAACTGTCAATGGACTGGGTACATGGAAAATACCTTAAAGCTTTGTAAACTGGCCAATAATTCTGTATCCTAGGCAGGATGTAGCCCGTATAGCAGCAGTGGTGATTTAAGTATCTACTGATATATGTAGTCCATTCTCGCCTTCATTCTTACCCCTGGGTTCGGAGCCGAACCACGGCTCTGACTTGGCCATACTCTAGCTCAAAGTCTTCAGTTGGCACGTAGCAACAAGCCCATTCCCCAGATCTCGTTTGCCACTCGTTACGCTCAGACGTGGTCTCTCTCTTGGCCGTGGCCAAGTATACTTTTTCTAACTTTTTTGGCCATTTGTTGATTATAAAAAGCTATTTTCATAGCTACTGTGTGCGTCTCTCTTGCTGGTTGTGTGGGCTTTTCGTTGGCCATTTTTGGTATCCCGTTAACTCCCTTTCTTCCCACGGGCTAGGCCATTTCAGTTAGAGGACCTAGTCCTCCCTGTAGTTTTTGTTCCCGTTGGTTACTAGGCCATTTTTAGTTAGAGGCTCTAGTTTCCCGCGCGGGGTTTATTTAGGTCTTTTGTGTGTATGTGTTGTTTTGCAGCTTGTCCCGGTGTGTGTACTCCTTTATACAGCACGTCTGCTAAGGATTCTAAGAACACAGGCCTTTGGGCTTTAAAAAGTGTGTTGAATGCAACAATAAAATGTGTTTGACTGATGGGCACTCCGTGTGCATGTACTGCTTGGGGGGCTATTCACCTCCAAGAGTCCTGCTTGTTTCGTCATTCCTTCAGTCCCCGCGTGCTACAGGAGAGGAAGAACAAGCTCATTCTGAAAGGACTGCTTAAACATTCCTTCGAGGCTAAGTCTTCCAGTGCCATATCCTCTCCAGCTAAAAAGGACAAAGACTGCCAAGAAGCGCGCTCTCACTCAGTCTGTTTCTTTGGAGCCGCCAGAGAAAGTTGCTAGAACAGCTTCTCCTTCTTCAGCTACATTAGCTTTGGTGCCGACAGAAGGTAGTGTATTGACTATGTCTGTATCGGCTCCCAGCCTTTCGGAGCCAGTCACGGATATTTTGGTTCGGAGACGGTCTCGAGTTGTTCGACCGGGTTCTCCTTCACATCAGTCTCCCTCTGTAGGGAGATCAAGATCTTCAACTATTTCCTCCAGGTCCTCGAGGTCCCTTTCCGAAGAGGACGTTGATAGAGTGGCGAAGAAACTGCTTCAGTCATCGGTGCTGGCCAATTTGATTTTGGCTCTGACCCAGTCGGCTCTGGAGACCATGGCGTCTTCATTTGTTGTTACTCCGAGCCTTTCTCAACCCTTGGAGCCAGAGTTGTCGGTTCTGTCGGGTCCCGTTAGGTCAGTTCCAGTAACTTCGCTTGGCCTGTCTGTTCTGATTTCCACTCCAACCCAGTCGGTCCCATCCATGGGGTTGAGGGTCCACCGTTTCCCATTCAGACCTGAGGAGGGGGGCTCAGATCTATCTTCATCGGTTCCGAGCCTTCCTCTTGGTGCTTCGGCTTGGGTGAACTTGGACCCGATATCTGCTTCAGGTCCTCATCTCCTCGGCGCCGAGGGCTACTACCTTATCCTCTATGGTTAGTCAGCCTTCAGAACCGGGGGGGATCAGCCTTCGAGGTTGAGGAGCGTGCTGGCTAGGTCGTCAGCTGCATCCTACTGCACCGACACTCTGCCCCCTCCGGCACCGGTGTCATTTTCAGATCACCCTCTATCCCTGGGCAGCAGAGTCCCAAGGCCTCAGGATACCTCCATGAGTGGTCCCCAACTTTCTGACGTCTCCCCAGAGTTGTTGCCTGAGGAGCCCGTCAGAAAGAGATTGTGCAAGAGGAAACACATTGACTCCCCAGATGAGTCTCTCACGTCGGACACCAACCTCGAGGAGTCAGAAGGGTCCCCCAAGTCATCTTCTGAAGATACCTATTTTTCAGATATCCTTGAGATCTTGAAGCAGAGAGGCGGCTGGCCCTCCAAATCCCTTCTGATGAGTCAGTGTTCCTTAAGGCTTTCGGGTCTCAACCGTCCGCCTCTTGGGTTTCTCACCCTTTCGATGAGCTACTAGATCTCATCTGTCGAAAGGTGTGGGAAACTCCTGACACTGTGTAACTGGTCCGTAGGAGACCCAATACGTTTTTGTCCGCTCCCACAGACAAGGAATATCTGACAAAAGGCGTTCAATAGATGCCATGATGGTGGCAGCAGCCACCAAGAAGGAACTTGCTAAAACTTTGTCTACCGTCCATCCACCTAACAAGGAGTCCTGGGCCATGGACAGGTATGGGAAGCGTGTGTTTACCTCAGCGGCCTTTACTCTGCAGACGCTGAACTACTTGATGCATTTTGCAAGGCCTCCTAGAAGAACTAGGAGATTCTCTACAGGGTAACGTTTCTGATGCAGTGGCACAGAAGGTCATTGCACAGATCTCCATCCTAAATTCCCTTACCAAGTCCTCCATGAGGCTGATCTCATATGCAGCCGACGGAGCGAGCAGGGCAGCGGGTTCCGGAGTCGCTCTTAGGAGACGCTCCAGGATGCGCCTGTGTAATTTCACATCGGCCTTCAAGTCTACATTCACCAACACCCCATTTTGATGGTTCATTGTTGTTTGGAACCAAGGTGAAGGACAGTCACAGTAGGTGCGAGCAGGAAGGAAAAACCCCGTCTGCCATGGGAGTCCATTTTTCCATGCCTTTTAGACCTTACCCGAAGGGCCGGAAGGGTGGGAAAACGTGGTTCAGCAAGTCAAGATGGACAGGGCATCGAGAAGTAATCTATGCTTCCAGCTGGGAGCCAGTCATTTTCAGTTTTGTGCTCTGCCCTTTGGTCTCACCACAGCCCCCAGGGTGTTGACCAAGTGCATGGCAGTGGTAATGGCTCACTTGAGACGTCAGGGATGCCAAGTGTTTCCGTACCTGGACGACTGGCTTTTTTCTGCCACCACCAGGCATCTACTGTTACACACCAGGGATGCCACCATTACACTGTGCCAAAGGTTAGGAATTACTCTAAATTGGGAAAAATCTGCCTTGTTGCTCTCGCAGCGTGTCACTTTTATCGGCGCCGAACTAGATACGGTGCTCATGAGGGCCTTATTACCAGAAGAGAGAATTCTGGCTCTACAACATCAGGTCTACACCTTACTACAGTTGAGGAAGGTCAAGGCAAAAGTGGTCCAAGTTAAGGACCATGGCTGCCACGTTCATGCTAGTTCCTCTTGCCAATCTACACATGAGGGTTCTTTAGTGGCTGCTTTTTGCCCAATGGTCACTACAGTATCTTCCACTCTCCCATTCTATTCTGATTACGGACGCTTGCAAACAGGATCTCTGCTGGTGGCTTCAGGCCAGCAACCTCAACGTGGGCAAGCCTTTTGTCCCATCTTCTCCAGTTGCCATGGTGACCACGCATGCCACCCAGATCGGGTGGGGGGCATTATCTCGGCAGGACAGTCCAAGGCACATGGCAGGATCACAAGACCCATTTGCGTATCAGTGTTTTGGAGATGAGAGCAATGCTGTTAGTGTTGCAAGCACTTCAGAGCTCTCTACCTTTGGGGACAATTGCAATCCACTCAGACAACATGTCAGTGGTATGGTATCTGAACAGGCAGGGAGGAACCAAATCAATACCCCCTTTGCAGAGAGGCACTTCGAGTTTGGCAGTGAGCAGTGTTTTCCCAACTCTTTCTAGTTGCAACGCATATACCGGGAAGTCCAACGTGATTGCCGACAGGCTGAGCAGAGCTATCCTAATGCCTCACGTGTGGTCCCTGAACAAATATGTTGCGGAGATGATGTTCCGCAGATGGGGTCACCCTTGCGATCTATTTGCCAGCCCCCTCAATGCCAAATGCAGCAGCTACTTCACCCTTATCCCCCGGAGGGGAAGACACCCAGGGACACTGTATTTCACGATTGGCCCTCAGGTCTTCTCTGTGCCTTTCCACCATTTCCTCTGATATCAAAGGTCATTCAGAAAGCACATTCTTTGGGAAGCAAGATAATTTTGATTGCTCCACACTGGCCTCGTCAGATTTGGTTTCCCTTCCTCCAACCCTATCTAATGGACGATCCCTGGATTCTGGACCCAGATCCAGATCTACTAAATCATATGTCAGGACAGTTCCATCCCTCCATCTAGACCCTCAAGTTGACAGCTTGGTTGCTCCAGTTCCGTCCCTAGTCAGGCTTCATGATTTTTCCCTGGAAGTGGTCCACATTCTGTCTTCTTCCCACAAGCCGCCTTTCTACCAAGAAGATTTACTCCAGTAAGTGGAAGAGATTCTCCATTTGGGCCTGTGACGGGCATATTGATCATTATACAGCGCCTATTTCAGCAATTAGAATTTCTTTCTCAACTGTTCAGTCAGGGGTCAGCTGCAGCAACCATTAATGTGCAACTGGCAGAGATTCTACATTTCACGTTGCTAATGAGCCCAACCTTATGGCTCATAGTCTTTGTAGGGCCTTTCTGAAAGGGACAATGTTACTCTGACCTCCAGTCTTTGATCCAGTAATGCCATGGGACCTCAATTTTGTATTACAGAAGCTCACGTCGACTCCCTTTGAGCCCGCAGCTACATGTGACCTTAAATTCTTGTCATGGAAGACAGTATTCTTGGTAGCCATAACTTCAGCTAGGCGGGTCTTTGAGCTCCAAGCTTTATTGATTAAGCCACCTTATTTGGTGTTTCACGAAGACAGGGTCTCCTTAAGAACCAATCCTTCCTTTATTCCAAAGGTTGCTTCTGTTGTCAGTATCAACTAATCCTTTGAGTTGCATGTGTTTTTTCCTGAATTTTTTAACAAGGCAGAATTTAAGTTTCATCAGCTAGACATTCATCGACAATTGCGTTTCTATTTACACAGGACAAAAGATTTCAGGAAATCAGATCAACTGTTTTTCTCGTTTTCAGAAACTAAACTTGGGGTTCCTGTTTCTAAAGTAAGTTTGTTTCGCTGGATTTCCAATTGCATCTCATTTATTTATGCTTCCAGTGGCAAAGAAATATCCTTTAAAGTGAAGGCTCATTCTACATGATCTGTGGCTACCTCTACTGCATTTCAGGATAGGATTTCTATGGATGATATTTGTGCTGCTGCAACATGGGCTTCGCCTCATACTTTTATTAGTCACTACAAATTAGATCTGGTCTCTAGAAGGCAGATCTTCTTTTGGTTCCACACTGCTCAAGAGTATTTTTCACTGAGCTACCCAAGGTCAAAGTGCTAGGGACGCTGTCCCAGGGGTAAGAATGAAGGCGAGATTGGACTACATAACATCAAGAAGTTATGTACTTATAATAACCTTCGATGTATGTAGTCCATCTCACCTTACATTCTTACTTACACCCCCCCCCACCTCCTCCTTGAGGACCTGTAGGTATAGTCTCTAGGTGTCAGTAGTCCTTTCTGTTGGGGGGGGGGGGTTGTTCTCTGTGTGTGTGTGTGTGTGTGTGTGTGTGTGTGTGTGTGCTTGCAGCAAACAAGATTTAGGAAATGGGCTTGTTGCATGATGGAATACTACTTGGCCACGAGCCAATTGAGCTAGGGTATGGCAGAGTCGGAGCTGAGGTTCGGCTCCATACCCAGGGGTAAGAATGTAAGGCGAGATGGACTACATACATCGAACGTTATGGTGAGTACATAACTTCTTGTTATGATACATTTACTTGCACAACTGTACTTTCTTTTTGAATACTAGAAATCTACCATTTTATTTGCTCTCCATTTTCTGGCCTTTTGATTAGAAAATTGAAAAAATTCCCTGTCTTAGCAACATAAACTAAGAAATTAATCTATACTTATAGCTTTGTAATACCAGGGGAATTTATTATAATTCCATTCTCGTATAATATGATCAGTATATATATATATATATATATATATATATATATATATATATATATATGCCAAATTTCATATGGAAGAGACCATAAGATTGATATTTGAAATGCCAACAGTGTGGAACCGGCATCTCCATACAGTGCGGAATGGAAAAATTTCCATTCCTGCACTGTAATGCGATCTCGGAGTTGGTATATTTAAGTTATGAGGGGGTGCAGGGGGCCTTGATGTCTAAACTGCATTTTTCATAATTTAACATTATTTTTTTTATTTTTTGTGTTCTTCCTAAACATGATTAAAAATAACTGTATAAAATATAAGAAGGTGCACCATGAGCCAAATGGCTTAAAAAAGATGTAGCTCCAGTTGTAAAAAAACAGGTTTAATGACACACAACACGAACAGACTGCAGTTAGGTAAGCGCTTTCACGTTATGTTTAACGCTTCATCAGACATTAAAGCAGCCCCAATACGTCTGTTTAAATATACATGACTGAGACATCATCTGTTCAAAACAACAAATCAAAACAAACCAGACGTTAATTAAAATACAAACGTCACAAAATCTAAAAGCAATAATAAAAACATATGTTTAATGTCTTAAGGGTCTATTGGCTAAAAAAGGTTTAAGCGCTAATCTATCATTTAAACCAAACTTATGCGCCTGTAGTTTTAATATCCATCTACCCTCCCTTTCTTCAAACTTGTTTTTGATATCCCCTAATCTAACATTTTTGGCAACCAGCTCAAGTACCTGAAATCGAAAACAGTGTGCTTGTCCTTGTTCCACGTGTTTAGCTAGGGCGTTGGTAGCATTGCACTTTGCAATAGCATAAATATGTTCCCTAACACGTTCACGTAAAGTTCTGGTTGTCATGCCAACATAGAAAGTTTTACATTGCTGGCATTCAGCTAAATATACAAGACTGTCAGATCTGCAGTCAGCATAACATCTAAAAAAATGAGTGCGTTTGGTGTAGGGGTGTGTAAAACAATCAGTGTTAGATATATATCTACATTGATTGCATGTATGACAAGGGTAGGTACCTATCTTGGTAGATGACCTATTGGGTCTTTGGACCCTGTCATAACAAAGTAATCTGCTGAGTGAAGACATATTTGCATACAGGAATATGTCTTCACTCAGCAGATTACTTTGTTATGACAGGGTCCAAAGACCCAATAGGTCATCTACCAAGATAGGTACCTACCCTTGTCATACATGCAATCAATGTAGATATATATCTAACACTGATTGTTTTACACACCCCTACACCAAACGCACTCATTTTTTTAGATGTTATGCTGACTGCAGATCTGACAGTCTTGTATATTTAGCTGAATGCCAGCAATGTAAAACTTTCTATGTTGGCATGACAACCAGAACTTTACGTGAACGTGTTAGGGAACATATTTATGCTATTGCAAAGTGCAATGCTACCAACGCCCTAGCTAAACACGTAAAGGAACAAGGACAAGCACACTGTTTTCAATTTCAGGTACTTGAGCTGGTTGCCAAAAATGGTAGATTAGGGGATATCAAAAACAAGATTGAAGAAAGGGAGGGTAGATGGATATTAAAACTACAGGCGCATAAGTTTGGTTTAAATGATAGATTAGCGCTTAAACCTTTCTTAGCCAATAGACCCTTAAGACATTAAACATATGTTTTTATTATTGCTTTTAGATTTTGTGACGTTTGCATTTTAATTAACGTCTGGTTTGTTTTGATTTGTTGTTTTGAACAGATGATGTCTCAGTCATGTATATTTAAACAGACGTATTGGGGCTGCTTTAATGTCTGATGAAGCGTTAAACATAACGTGAAAGCGCTTACCTAACTGCAGTCTGTTCGTGTTGTGTGTCATTAAACCTGTTTTTTTACAACTGGAGCTACATCTTTTTTAAGCCATTTGGCTCATGGTGCACCTTCTTATATTTTATACAGTTGTTTTTTTCGTTTTGAAGGTGCTTTATCCAGCAAGCATTTGCTTTTTGACTTACTATGATTAAAAATAAATTTAAAACAAATTTGAAACCAAATAAACAAATTGACACCAAAGGAAACAATAAATCCAACCACAGGACTGTGGATAAAACTAACTATAAATTTATCTACGGTCTTGTGGTTGGATTTATTGTTTCCTTTGGTGTCAATTTGTTTATTTTTTTCTTCCTAAACATGTTAACCACCTAGCACCAGTTTCTGGTTCAAGTAAAAAGTAGTCATGATTTTCTGAGTCAGCAACTTGGCTTTTTTCTGTCATTCTTTCATTTTACTTTAGAACATTGGTTTCACTGGTAGGTTCTCTCTATAGGCTCTGTTATTGTCAGAAGAATTAGAAACGGTGTCCCCTTCAGCTTGCTTGGCTCACTGTTTATTTCCTCATTAGCATGTTCAGCATACAAAAATGTATTTGATCCTCAAGGATAAATATTCTAGAGAGAGCTGGATGTAGCAACTTGAATTGCACATCTGCCTCTTGATATCCCCTGATAGCAGTAGTAACTCATTTCTGTTATGCTTTTTGTACAGTGATTATTTTCCACAAACACTTTGCTGTCTCCAGTTTTTAACATGTTTCCCTTCTGCCACTGCTTTGTTAGTAGCAGTTGTGAATGGTAATATGAATTACATATTCCATATATAATTCACCTTTGCAGTAGTGTAAGGTCTTAACCTCCCAACTGCATCCATCCAGCTTTACAAACATTTGGGTGCTTTCCACGTACTCCACCTGTCAGAAACTCAAGCAAAGCTCCTATAAATGGACAGTTAAAGCATGAAATTTTTCATAGATAGCTTTTCTTGGAACTGAAGAGAGAGTGTAAATTCATTAGACCCTGTGAAATGAACCAGAACAGAAAACACAGGCTGTCATATGGAGCAAAGCATTTAATGATGTTAACACTTTCGTCCATATATCCCATGGAAGACTTCAGAGTTGAGATATTCTCAAAATCATACCCCTTAATAACTCAAAGGTCACCAATCAATAACGTCAACGTATTAAATAATTTCAAACTTGTATAATAAATACAAAAATGATAAAAATGCATTCAACAACCACAAAACACAGGCACTCATACCTCCTAGATAAATTCAAGATGTATAAAATATACCAGTGTATATTTTAGTAATTATTGAATTAAAATTAACTTTAATTTTTATCAGTAATAAGCTTAAGGTTGAGACCTAAATAAATATTAAATATCAAATGTTAAGTTAAAAAATGTATATGTATTGCAACAAGCACAGTCTTGCCATATCTATATATATATTAATATTCTTTACAATATTCCAGTATTCTTTGTTAGCACAAAAACTACAGAATAACTGGCCTTTGTTTTAGGGCACTGGAAATCAAGATTAAGTCATTCAAGCCAGGTGCCTTCCCTCTGTTCAACCTCAGTTGCCACACTACCTCCTTATATTCCAAAAAATTCTTCCAGTCGCCACCTCTTTCCCTGATGTTTACCCTATGACCAATAAAGAAGAAAAAACGTATTAAAATGGTCACACTTTGTAGAATGTCTATATAGGACATTAGTTGATTTTCCATTATTTATATCATAAAGGTGGTTGTATATTCAATCACAAAGTTTCCTGTTGGTTTTCCCCACATTTTAGGCCAGGCAGGAATTACAAGTGGCTACACCACACCTACAATGTTGCAGTTGTGGAGTTCTTAGCATCCTATAATCCTGTCATGCCCTTCAACATTCGCATATGGGCCATCATTGATATACTTACAGTATTTATATTTTCCACAGCTCAACATCCCTTTCCTATTGTTTTCAGTACTAAATCCCCTGTAACACTTTGCAAAAGATCTTTGATACTTATACTTTTGCTATAAACCACGTAGGGAAAATCACCTAACATCTGTCTCAATTCCCTAGTCATGTTCAAGTTTTATGTTTTAAAAATATTGCTGACCATTGTTGCGTCTTTATCATAGCAATATTTTTATTTTTCTTCTCTGTATCCTTATACTTAAACACTAAAAAGTCAGAAGGGGATGTGTGGTCAGAACTTAGAACCCCTCATCTCTAGAATTTCACATTTTAAATTGCCCAGAAGGTGACTTGAATAAACCTTGGTCACAAACATTGCCATGACATAACTTCATCTTCAAAACATTGTCATCATTAATATGCCTAGGCTGACAAATCATTTGCCCCTTAATTGTTTTGCTTTGATATAAGGAGAGACAGCTGTCAAATTCTAAATAAGTGTTGGAAAACGTTTTTGAAAAATTGCAGATGTGAAATGGTTAAGTCCCTCACATGATGAAATATCTAGAAAATCAATCTTATTAAAATCATATTGAAATGTGAATTTCAAAAAAAATCTGTAGTTTCATGTATTTAACAAACTCAAACAAGTGCTCAGTCCCACCATTCCAAAGGATAAGGATGTTGACCAAAAACCTTTAATAAACATGAAAAAGAGTTGCACAATTTTGATGGGAATATGTAAAAATACTAAAGTTAAGTTGGCTTATATTGGTGTATAAGGAGTATCAATTTCTATTCCTGATACCTGATTGAAATATTCCCCCTCAAAATAACTAAAAGTTGTGATAGCACCATGTCCAACAAGCCATACATAACCAATATCTCATTGTTAGTAAAAGTTGATACTCCATTCAGTATATCTAAAAAGTATTGTAAACCTGTGTCATATGGTATAATTGAAAATAATCACCCGTAACAAAAATCTCTCTGAAAATGACAGTATTCAAATTCTGCATCAAATGCAGAGTCCCAAAGCACATAAGTTGCTGCATCTAAAAGATGTTTGCATTGTTTATCTACACAGGTATAGGCATGTTTTATGATCAACTCCTGAGACTTGCTTGGCTACAAACACCTGCATTACAAGCTGAAGCTAAGTGAAACTTGCAGTAGTGAATTTTAATCTTCTGTTAAGTACAAACTTGCATTTTTAAAAGTACTGTATTTTCATTTTTTCTGTTTCCTAATTGTGTGATGTGAGAGTGTTCAATCTCGCCGTTTGTTCTTACAAATGGGTGTCGGAGCCGATCCTCGGCTCCGAGTCGGCCGCTTAGCAAAGCTCTGCATCTAGGAGAAGCTTGAGACCAACCTACCTCCCACAATTCCCTCTGCCTCTACCTCAGATCTAGTTTGCCGCTGCAACCGATCACATCGATTTTTGAGAGCTCTGACCAACTTTGGGAAGATAAGCTATTTCTACTTATATTTCTTGTAACATCATCTAATATTTTTTTTTGGGAAACTTATCTTCAGTGTGTGTGTGTGTGTGTGTGTGTGTGTGTGTGTGTGTGTGTGTGTGTCTGATTCATCCTTGGCTACTCTAATATATATATAATTTATATATATATACTTTAGTTCCTTAGGGCCTACCCCTAGTTCTAGGTTTAGGGTTGATATTGATTTTTGCTATTAGTATTACTGTGTTTGTGGACTTGAGTCCAACCATTTTCACTGTTATTTAGTATAATTGTTTGTTTTTTCAACAGGATATGTCTGAAAAAGCTAAGTCGGGATTTAAGAGGTGTCAGTGTGGGCAAAAGATGTCTGTCACTGACAACCATAGGTCCTGTGTCTACTGTCTTGGCCCTCTCCATCTACAAGAAGACTGTTCTATTTGTCATTCTTTTAGTGGAAGGGTCATGACAGATAGATGCAGGAAGCTTATGGATAGGGGTCTTTTGAAGCCTTCCTTCCAAGAGGAGCTTGACAAGTCGGACCAGGCTTCTAAGTCCTCGAAGGGATCGAAGACATCAGAGCCCATGTTATCGGCTCCGAGCTCTTCGTTTAAAGTTCGTTCACTGGTTCCACAGGCTTCGGGGCCGAGTGTCGAGCTTCTTACTGTGACCGAGCCTAGAGTCTTGGAACTGGTGTCGGAGCTTCCACCTCCTGCCTTATTGAGGTCGGTACTGTCCTCGGTTTCTTAGACCCGTTCTTCCAGGCCCCTCTCCGACACCGACGTAGATCGTGTGGTGCAGAAGTTAATGGAGAACACGGCCCTGTCCAAACTCATTTCAGTCTCCTCCCAGTTGGTGTCGAGACTCAAAGGCCTTCCCTTATCTCCATCTGGTCCTCCTCCGAGGCCTACACAGCTTTCGGAGTGGAGAGATGTTGATCTGATGATTGTGGAGCCCTTGGTGCTGGAACCGTCCCTTCATCGGTCGGCACTGTTGACCTCGACTCCGTTGGAGCTGTTGACGGATTCGCGGAACCGACGATCCCTCCTTGGCTCCGGGACTGAGAGTCGAACCGATCTTTCGGTGCTGACTCTCCCCCTCGGTGCCTCGGCACGGATCACTTCGGCTCCGTCCTCGGGGTCGATGCCCTTGGCCTCCGCGTCAGAGACACTTCCACGTTCTTCGGAACCGGGGGACTCCTCGGCTCGGGGTCCCGGGGCCAATGACCTCATGAGGAAGGTATTGTCTTCTCAGACAACCACGTCAACAGAAACAACTTCTCTCTCCCATAAAGGTCCGTTGTCTACTTCTGCCCCCACGACTACCCACAAGCGTAGAGCACCAGTGTCTCAGCCACTCCCAGAGAGAGCCCCTTCTTCCTCGGAGGCCTCATCGGAAGCCCCTCCTGATGACGTTCCGAGGAAAACGTTGTGCAAGAGGAGGCACTTAGATTCTCCACAGGAATCTTTAACATCGGATACTGACTTAGATGAGTCAGAAGGGTCCCCAAAATCACCCTCAGAAGATGTCTCCTTTGCTGACATCCTGGAGATCCTGAAGCAGAGAGGTGATTGGCAGGCCCTACCCCCTTCTGAGGATGAGTCGGTCCTGCTGAAGGCATTTGGTGCTCGCCCTTCCTCCTCCTGGGTCACTGCCCCCTTCGATGAGTTAATGGAGTTAATTGCTCGAAGGGCGTGGGAGACTCCTGACACAGTGGAGCCAGTTCCCAGGAAACCTAACAAATACATAATTGCCCCTCAGGACAAGTCATACCTTACTAAGGGAGTTCCAGTGGACGCTATGGTGGTGGCTGCAGCCACTAAAAAGGAGATGTCCGAATCTTCCTTGTCTGTTCATCCCCCTAACAGAGACTCTAGGACCATGGACAGATATGGGAAGTGCATTTTCAGTTCAGCGACTTTCTCTATGCGATCGCTGAACTACTTGACACACTTTACATGATTACAGAGGGATCTAGTCAAAGAGTTTGGAGATACCCTCCAGGGTAATACAGATGCTGCTGTCTCAGACAAAGTTACAGCACAACTCAACACCCTTACATTCATAGTGAACTCGTCCATGAGGCTTATCTCGTATGCGGCCGAGGGGTCGAGTAGGGCTGCAGCCTCAGCGATTGCTCTTCGTAGACAATCCTGGATGTGGCTGTGCTGCTTTGCGGAAGCCTTCAAGTCTTCCTTTACTAACGCCTCCTTTGATGGTGCCACTCTTTTTGGCCCCAAAGTAAAGGAGACCCTAACCCGGTGTGAGCAGGAAGGAAAGACTCTGTCTGCTGTCGGAGTCCGTTTTTCCACCCCATCCAGACTGTAACCCAAAGGGCAACGAGGTGGAAAGATTTGGTTTCGTAAACCCCAGGGTTCTTTCCCAGGGACACAGGGTGATGCCCCCCCAGAGGCAGAGGAGGGGGCAGAAATGGAAGACGCCGCTCTGGCGGCAGAGGGGGTCCGCAGAACCAAGGTGACAGGGATACTATCCCTGGGAAGCCTTTCCAGCACTCCTGAGAGGAGGCCCGACTGTCCTGCTCTGGAGGCAGTCGGGGTTCGCTTAGCTTTATACCCTCAGGCCTGGCAAAGCCTTACTTCAGACAAATGGGTAAAAAGCATTATCACCAGAGGTTACAAAATCCCCTTTGTATTTCCCCCATTACCACAAAGACGGTTCCCAGATGTACCACCCCATCTGCGAAAACCTGCAGCGATAGAAATCTCAAAGCTGCTAGAAAAAAAGAGTCATCCAACCAGTCCCAGCGGACCAAAGAGGATCCGGAACTTACTCAAGGTTCTCTTTAGTTCCAAAAAAGACAGAGGACTGGAGGCCAATTCTGGACCTAAGCAATCTCAGTACATTTGTGAAGAAAGAAAAGTTCCGGATGGTCACGCTTCAATTTATCCTTCCATTTTTACAGAAGGACGACTGGATGTGCTCAGTAGATCTCAGGGATGCCTACTACCACATCAAAATGGCCAGAGTGTCCAGAGATCACCTGCGCTTCCGGCTGGGAGCCAGCCACTTTGTTTCGGGCCCTGCCCTTTGGTCTAACCTCAGCCCCCAGTGTTTTCACCAAATGCATGGCAGTGGTAGCGTCTCACTTGAGACGCCTAGGATTCTGGGTGTTTCCGTATCTGGACGACTGGCTCCTTACTGCCACCACCGAGCGTCAACTGATACAGGCCAGGGATTACACAATCAGCCTTTGTGCTCAGCTAGGGATTTCGATAAATTTCGAAAAATCTGCGTTACAGCCCTCACAGCATATTTCATTTATAGGCGCAGATCTAGATACCCGTTCTATGCTACTAAAACTACCCCTCACAAGAATAGCTTCCCTGCAAGATCACGTATCTCTCCTGCTATTGTCCAAAAAGTCCCCAGCCAATCTAGTCCTGAAAGTCTTAGGGCTCATGTCAGCTTTCCTCATTGCAGTTCCCATGGGGAGGCTACACATGAGAGTTCTCCAATGGCTGCTGTTTGCACAGTGGTCGTTCCAGCAGTTACCCCTGACGCACGGGATTCACATAACGAATACCTGCAAAGCACACCTGTCTTGGTGGTTACAGAATCACAACTTCATCAGCGGCCGACCGTTTGTGTTACCCAAACCAACAGCCACAGTGACCATGGACGCTTCCCTGATAGGGTGGGGGGGGGGCATCTTTCAGGGACAGACAGTCCAAGGCGAAAGGTCCAGCTTAGAGTACAACCTACACATAAATGTTCTAGAGATGATGGCAGTGTTTCTAGCGTTGCAACACTTCTCCCCCCTCCTACCTCTAGGGACCATTGCAGTACAGACGGACAACATGTCCGTAGTCTGGTACATAAACAGGGAGGAACCAAGTCTTACCAGTTGTGCAGAGAGGCCATGAGAATTTGGCAATGGGCAGAATCCACGGGTCACTTTCTAATAGCAACGCACATCCTGGGGTTATCCAACGTCATAGCGGACAGGTTGAGCAGAGCCATCCTGTTACCTCACGAGTGGTCCCTCAATCAGAAAGTGGCGGAAAGGATTTTACGCAAATGGGGCCAGCCTTGCTGCGATCTGTTTGCGTCTCCAATGAACACCAAGTGCTGAAGCTACTTTGCCCTTTTACCCCCTCCAGGGGATGTCCCCAGGGATGCTCTGATTCACAATTGGCCCCCGGGTCTCCTGTACGCTTTCCCTCCTATACCACTGATCCTGAAATTTCTTCAGAAAGCCAAGGACCAGGAGAGGACTATAATTCTCATTGCCCCATTCTGGCCTCGACAGATTTGGTTCCCCTTTCTTCAAGCCCACCAAATACGGGATCCCTGGATTCTGGACCCAGTGCCAGACTTGCTGACTCATTCGTCAGGAGCTCCTCACCCGTCGCTCCTATCCCTCAAGTTAGCAGCTTGGCTGCTCCGCTTCCCTACTTAGTCAGGTCTGATCTTCTCTCTCCGGCGGTTCAGGACATTCTGGTCACCTCTCATAAGGCTTCCACTACTAAAATCTATACCAGTAAGTGGAAACGTTTCGTCTACTGGGCGACTACACAGCATTTGGATCCGTTAGTAGCCCCTCTAAACAAGATTTTGGAGTTCCTGTCCATGCTGTTTCACCAAGGAGCCTCTACTGCCCCTTTAAAAGTTCGGTTGGCCGCTATTTCCAACTTTCACGTAGGAGAAAACGGAGTTCCCATTATGGCTCATAGGCTTTGTAAAGCCTTCATGAAAGGGTCCTTTCATCTCAGACCAGCAGTTAGGTTACCTACAGCTCCTAGGAATCTAAATTTGCTCTTATCCCAACTAATTTTACCACCCTTTGAACCAGCTTCTTCCTGTTCCTTAAAGTTCTTGTCCTGGAAGACTCTTTTCCTAGTAGCTATCACTTCAGCCAGACGAGTATCAGAACTTCAGGCACTTTCCATCAAGCAGCCATATTTAATTTTTCACCCGGACAGGGTATCATTACGCACCAACCCTTCCTTCCTCCCTAAGGTTTGTTCGGTCAACAACATTAATCAGTCCATTGAGCTTCCTACATTTTTCAAAAACCACTCCAACAAGCTGGAATTTATGTTGCACAAATTGGATGTTCATAGACAACTCAGATTCTACCTGGATAGAACTAAGGACGATAGGAAAGCGGACCAACTCTTTATAGCCTTTGCGGACAACAAAAAGGGCATGGCAGTGACGAAGCGCACACTTTCTAAATGGCTAACTGATTGTATAACCTTCGTTTATTCTGCTTCAAATCAGATTTTGCCCACCAAACCAAAGGGACATTCTACTAGGTCAGTTTCCACATCTCTGGCTCATGCGGCTCATCTGCCATTGGATACTATTTGCGCAGCCGCCACTTGGTCTAAACCACATACATTCATCACTCATTATAAAGTTGACAGGACTTCCAGGGATAGAGCATCTTTTGGTTCCACTGTGCTCAGGAACGTTCTTCCGTGAGTCACTCAGGGTAACGGAGCTAGGGACGCTACCCATTTGTAAGAACAAACGGCGAGATTGAACACTCTCACATAAAGAAGTTATGTCCTTACCATAACGTTCCATGTGGAGTGTTCATCTCACCTTTCCCCACCCTCAGGTCTGGAAGAACGTACGGATTTAGAAGTCTGGTCTATTTGTCTCCCACTAGTGGTGTCTCTGTTGTTCCTACTGGCTTGAGCTAGTGTCTGATCCTTATGTATACTTATGTATCCTTTTATGCTCATAACCTTTATTGCTGGATCTGGTCTTGTTTGCAAACTAGATCTGAGGTAGAGGCAGAGGGAATTGTGGGAGGTAGGTTGGTCTCGAGCTTCTTCTAGATGCAGAGCTTTGCTAAGCGGCCGACTTGGAGCTGAGGATCGGCTCCGACACCCATTTGTAAGAACAAAGGCGAGATGAACACTCCACATGGAACGTTATGGTAAGGACATAACTTCTTTTTTCTGAACAGTGTGCTGTCTCTCTCTCTCTCTGCAGTTAGTTCCCCATCCTCCCTCCCTGTTCCTGTGTTGGTGACTCTGGAATTGCCCGCCCCTCCTGTAAGTCTGTATTAGAACACTCCTGGGTCCATCTCATTTGCTCACTTAACCGAGTACAGTTAGATCATGCTCTGAGTCTAGTGTTCACTCCACTTAATACAGAGAGAAGATTTAAGAAGGCCAGCCCAATTAGGTTCTCCTTCCTCTGTTTTTGCACTTAAAAAAAAATTTTTTTTTGCACTTTATTCATTTGCTTTTACTGTATTTGTTTCCTCCTACTTTTTTTTCTTTTTTCTTTTTTTTTTTTTTTAAGTACTCAATTTTATTTATTCTGCTGCATTTATTACTGCTTGGTCGTAGCCTGATTAAATTGTAACTGTTATTCTAAGTCTTTTGGTTTAAGCACTTGGGCTTCATACAGGCTGTTTTACATTAAGAAGTTTTGTGGTTTGCACTGTTGTGGCAAGACAGGTAGCTGACACCCTTCTAAGCTGGGAATTGCCGATTGAAGGGCCCAGTGTCTGCTATTCTAAAAGTGTATTAGTTCTGGCTTAAGCACTTGGGCTTCAGGCCAGTTATTCTACATTAAGACGGTTTGTGGTCTGCACTCTTGTGGGAGGAGAGGCTGGATTCTGCCCTTCTGAGCTGGGAATTTCTGGTCACAGGCTTATTGTGACTGCTTATTTGAACTATTTCTTTCTGAAATTGGTGCGCCTTGTTGCTGTAGCATAGACCAGATTCAGGCCTGCTGAATCTAGCTTTGTTTGTCTAACTTGAGCACTGATCCAGGCCATCTTTTTTTGGAGAATGTTGCCCTGCACCCTAGTAAGCAGGGGTGTGCAGTTAAAACTTGTCTGAAGACTGCTGGAACAGGGCTCAGTTTTGAGCTTTTTTCTGGTTAATTGGGTAGCTTGTTTAAATCAGTTAGTTCTTTTTCTATTGTTTATATATATATATATATATATATATATATATATATGTGTGTGTGTGTGTATATATATATATATATATATATATATACATTGCACTTTATTCACCTGCTTTTACTGTATTTGTGTTTCTTCCTGCTTTATTACTGGAGGCATTGACTGCAACTCTGATCTGTGATATATAACAGTAAGTATCCCTTTCTGTGCTTTTAAACCGTTTTTTTTTGTGTGTATCTGCTTTATTTTCTGAAGGAAGGAAAAAAATATATATATATAAATATATATATATATATATATATATATATATATATATATATATATATATATATATATGCTTCCCGCCTTTCTAAGCTAGTATAGTCCAGTTTTCAGGTTAGTACTGAATTCAGGGCTATGTTACAAATCTCTGTGTTTACCCATACCTTACTTGGATAGAAGGAAGTTTTCTCTGTTCACCTGTGAGAGAGGGGAGCTTTGAGCAGCCTATCTGTCCCTGGAGGAGTGGTTTCATCCCAGAAATTGGTAGTTTATTGGCCATTTTGGGCTAATTTCTATCTCTCTTTTCCCTGTTATAAATACCATATTTGCCCGGTTTTACGTGTTGGGTAGCTAGGGTAAAACTATTCCCGGCTTCACAAAGTCTCCTCTTCAATTTTTCCCTTGGAACTAGACAAGCTTTCAACTTAAGCACTCAAGCCATTCATTTCTCAGCCCGGCACTTGCTCAAAACTTATAGCAAGCACTTATAAACCCTAGCACTAGACCCTCCTGTACTGTACAGAAGGACAAGGCTCTCTCTTCGACCTTACCAGCCATCCAGTAAAACAGTTCACTGTACACCTATCCAGGCATGTCCAAAGGGCAGTGTCAGGTGTACTGTCCAGTCCAACTGGTGAACCTGGGCATTTTGAGGCTATGTTACAACTGCCTCATGTACACAGACAACCCCCTCCTCCTACCACCACACACTAATACATGCAAGAGATGCAGTTATACAGCCAAATTAGAGGCTAAGCTCTCTCAACCCAAGACTGGATCAGACAGTCAAGAGGAGAAGGGAAATACTTGCATCACACCACCAGTCTTACATAGACCCATTAAACCAGCACCGGCAAAAAAAACACACAAATACATGAAAACATACTCAGAGGCTCTAAATAAAAATCTGCAAAACCAACAGAGACCTCCAAAGCAAACATCCAACCAACCTCCACCCCCCCCCAACACAAACCATGAAACACACACTTCACAAAACCAGTGTGCCATGCAATCACAGCCCTTAAGGCAAAATAACATACACAGCATACTAGTAATAGGTGACTCTGTAGTCAGGCACACTGACGTCCCACTCACTAGGCTGAATAAGGAGAAGGTTGCTGTTAGCTGCCTGTCGGGTGCCAGGATCTGCCACATAACACAAGCACTCGGGTCACTCCAGAACAAGTACAAATATGACTCTGTCATTGTCCATGTTGGTGTGAATGACCTGAGCCATACTTCCTTGGACTACATGAAAAGAGACATGGAAGAGCTCTCTGATCACGTAGCCCAGGCCGGTATGACCCTGACCCTGAGTAGCATCCTGCCCTCACCAAGAATTATACCACCATATAAAGAAAAATTTCTTGATTTCAACAATTGGCTAAGTTTCTGGTGTCATTCAAAGGGGATCCAGTGTCTTTCCGCCTGGGATGATATGCTCAACAAGCCACGCTGCTTCGCTAGAGACAGCTTGTACCTGTCACCCTTAGGCTTTCGAATACTGGCCAAGGCTCTTGCCACCCCCATAGTGCCTTCTTTAGGCAAGGCTCAAAAGACAAAAGCCCACCGCCGTAAATAGCACAAGTAACAAAAAAACGAGGGTAATGCTACTCAGTGCCAGAAGTCTAAACCTCAAAATGCACGCACTCCTCAGTATGGAGAAAATCGATATATGTGCAGTAACAGAAACCTGGTTTAAGGCTCCAGAGAGCACCCCAGCACTACTAGGCTAAAACTCATACCATACAATTCAGCCACAGAACCCAAACCAAAATACAAAAGGTGGTGGCATATCCATATTCATCAAGGATACCCACACCTCCAGGTTAGTGGCACAGCACGATGCATCAGAGATCATCCACGTGCAATTAACAATGGGCAAAACTGCAATTCAGATTGTAGCTTGCTACAGATCACCCACCATATACCAGGATGCTCATTCTGTGTTTCTGGAAACACTGGGAAACGTAAAGGTCCTTCCAAACACCCTAATATTGGGTGATTTCAATTACCCAAACATTAACTGGGAGAACTACTCAAGTGCTAACTCCCTTGCCCAACTTTTCCTAGAATTTATAAACTCAAATGCCCATGTTTAACTGGTCAACACTCCCACCAGAGGTGACCAAATATTGGACCTGGTCATTATCAACATGGGCGACTGGTGTTCCATACCAGAGGTCAACCCCTGGGTGGTTAGATCTGACCATAAACAAATCATTTTGGATATCCATATTCCGCCCCCACCTCCGGACAAGAAAACCACTGTGAAAAACTTTTCAAAACTAAACTTCACATTACTTAAGACCAAGGTGGAAAGTTTCAAAGCCCCCATGCTGAAGGATAACACTGTCCAAGCTGCAAAATCCTTTACTAATGCATTCTACGGGCAGCTACAAGAATGCATGGATCATGCCATCCCAAGCAAAACCAAGGCTCACTCCTCCAAGAAAAGGAAACGAGTCTGGTGGACTCCTGCCATAAACAAGCTATACAGTAGAAGGAGGAAACTAGTACAGAAAAGAGTAAAATCCCAAGAAGGGAAGACAACCCTGATCAGTATCAGCAAGAAACTACGATCCCTCATAAAATCATCCAAGGCGATCTTTGAAAGAAAAATTGCCAAGAACTCCAAAGATGACCACAAGGCATTCCTTAGCTATGTGAAGAATCTAAGTGGCAATGCTCAGATCTGCTCGGATTTTGTGCAAAATGGCACAAAATACACAACTGACCGATATTGCCAACATCCTGGCAGACAGGTTCAGTGCAAACTTCACCCCCAAAAGGGCCCATAACCATAACAGAAGAATGCAGAGTCCCTGAAATCACAGACAGGTTAAAACAGCCCTCTCCAAAGCCAAAACCACAGCATTAATGGAACCGGACAGTGTCCCAGACTGCGTCCTACACGAGCTCAAAGACTGACTAACCCCTCACTTAAACACACTGTTCAAACTCAGCCTCTCCACAGGCTACATATCCATAGAGTGACGCACAGCAACGGTTATTCTGCTCCACAAAGGTGAAGCCACAACAGACCCCGGGAACTATCTCCCTATAAGCCTGACAAGCTTGGTCTGCAAGGCTATGGAGCGCATCATCATGGAACTCATTAACAGAAATTGGGAACCTCCAAACACTGGACCCTACCCAGTTTGGCTTTAAGGGCAGATCATGCCTCCTAAACCTGGTGGACTTAATTGAAACAGTTACCAAGGCTATAGATGAGGGAAAGGTGGTACACGCAGCCTTCCTAGACCTCGCTAAGGCTTTCTACACCATTCCCCATTCTGCTATTATAGACAAGCTCACCAGCCTGAAGATAAACCCCTATGTAACAAGATGGGTTGCCAACTGGGCTCACGGACAGAACCCACATGGTCAGACTTGCGGGAGCTAGGTTCGACTCTAAACCAGTTACAAGTGGCGTTCCCCAGGGCTCAGTCCTAGGACCCGCCCTGCTCGGCATATACTTTCCAGTGGTACTGGCAAGCACAGGAGGACTATGGCTGACCAAGTTCGCATATGACTGCAAACTAGGGGCTATAATTGACTCTCCAGCTGACACAGACATCCTCCAAAAGGGTCTCACTGAGACGGATACCTTGTGTCAAAATCATGGCCTCAAGCTAAATACTAAAACGTGCATAGTCAACCCCTTTGGAAATAACAAAGTACCCACAAACTACCACATAGATGGTAGTCCCCTAAATATGGAAGTCTTAATAAGGGATCTGGGGACCTAAGTAGATAGTAATCTCACCTTTGATAATTACATTGCCAAAGTGGTTAGAAAATCCTTCTACATGGCCCACCTAATCACAAAAGGGTTCGCATACAGATCAGAAGAGATAATTGTGCCCCTCTACTCATCAGACCCATCATAGAGTACAACGCCCCATTTAGGGTTTACCTTACAAGACACCTGCAACATCTGGAAAGACCACAGAAGTACCTCATCAAGAGGATCACTTGCCTCAAACAGATGCCCTATGCAGTTCGACTGAAGCAACTCCAGTTGTACACCGCCTACTCAGAGGTGATCTCTGCCTGACATACAAAGGCCATGTCCAACCCAGAATTGATGGACATGCTCCACCTAAAGAAAACCTTATCCCCTCACGCCATGCACTCTAGGGATCTAAACCTCACCACAACAATAAATAGGACGTGCCAGAGGGATAGATTGCTGTCCCAGAGACTTCCCATGCTTTGGAACAAGATCCCAATCTACATTAGGCAGAGCTCCTTGCTAACACTCTTCAAACGAAACCTTGATGAGTGGATGGGAACAGAGTTTACCTCGGGAATCACTTCAGTGGCTCTGCTGGACAGAGGCACAGGGAACTAATTTAAGGTCGCGATGAAAGCCAACACATTCTGGCTAGGCTTATAAATGACTTCGGGCAGATAGCACCAACCTATGAACAAATGTTGATAAGGGCTCAGTTTGACCTGCTTACAACTACAGTGGGTCTCCAAGAATGATCCTTCACATCCTTATGAATTTTTGGAATCCTGAAAATGGAAGATATTACTGGATTCCTTACCTTTCAAAATTCATACACATGGCCAAGCCAAACAACAGTAAATCTTGGCATATGCAGTATTAACATTATTTTTCAAGACCCTGTCATAAATGTCTCTGTGTTTAATATCAGTATTATTTTTACTCTGTTAATCCTCAGCCGCCATTATAACCACTGTACCACCTTTGGCAAATTTCATAAGCTAATATTTAAGTTGGATATAAGATCTTTTAAAATAAGCCTCCTTTGTTTGGTTATGTTGTCAGAAAAAGGGGGACACTTGAGTGTTACACACTGTCCTAATTTGATCCCCTCAATGGGCGTCAAATACACCAATAATCTGATGGAATGGTGGGTTAAAACACACTTCTTCTTTTGAATGTGGGAGCAGGCTGACTGCATGTTCTGTTGTGAAAAAACAGGCTTAAATTTAAATTGCGAGTGTTTAATTTTAATTGAATGAGCATTTTAGGAATGTCAGCTCTAAACTGTGGTATAAAAGAAAAATCTTTACTGCCTGTTTAGAATGTCAATGCGACTTAAGTTGAATATTTTAAAATCATTACCTTTTTTGCACAACCATGTCAGGTGAATCATTAACAGTCATCTTTCTGCCTTTGACTTGCCTCACCTTTTTTCTTTGAAGATTCCTGTTGTTGATCACAGGTACATGAAGTGCTGTTTTGGACCAACTGGCTCTTGAGTTCAAAGTCTGGATTTCCAAATTGCCTGAAAGTCAGCATTGCTCTGATCAAACACTGGAGACTCCTCAGGTGCAAGTGTTAAAGCACTAGATTAAATTTGCTCCTTTTCATGATCCCCAAGATTTAAAATTGATGTAGAGTATACCCGTTTTTCCTTGTACTCCATTTTGTCTTTTAACTGCTTGCATTTCTGCTCCTTATATTGAATTACCAGCTTGTCCACCTTGTCAAAAATGGTAGAATAGTCATTATGAAAAGATAGAAATAGCAGATCATCAGTAATGCTCAAATTTAGGTCTTTAATGTCCTCGTCAAATTTTAATAATTTCATGTCATTGTTTGAAAATTTCTAAAGGGAATGGAAGCTAATTCCATTTTACATAATGAGCTTTTGGAGCAGTTTGACTGCGCTGGGTGTGAGTTAATGCAGCTCCCTGTCAGAGGCATAATCTCTTTGGTACATATTTTATTTGATGTATTCAGTTAAAGAATTATCCATATGCAAGTTCTTATATTTAACCAACTTTGTTTCAAAGTTCCTCAGTTGCATGTCTAAGGAACAAGATGACCTTTTTGTATCATGAATTCTATACTCCGACAGACTTAGTCATGCATCCAAATCTAATGTGTCCTCCTCCTGGTTGTCAGCCATGTTCAATGAAGCAGGCATCAAATGTTAAAAAAGTGACATCACAAATGCATAATTAGAAGGAAGCTTACTTGTCTCTAATCTGCATATGTGCTCAGTAGGACTGGGGACATACTTTGCTAACTGCTGCAAAAGAATAGTTAAATATCTTGGGAACAGCAAAACACAACATACACAAACCAAAACAAAAAAAAAAACAGGCTACCGACGGAGCAAAGCCTTTAATGAACTTAGTCTTTCATCCTCAAATCCTAAGGACAATTTCAGAGTTAATATATTGACAAAATCACACTCCTTAAAAACTTAAAAGGCCACCAGTCAGTTACTTAACCAGTTTAAGTCATTTTAAACATGAATACTGCAGACAAAAAAGTTAAATAAAATATTTTAAACAACCACAAAACACAAGCACTTGCTGGAGTATTAAAGATGTTTACTATGGTCACTAAATGCTGTGCTTGGATATTGAGTCCTCTTGATGATTTAGTTTAATAAGAACATAGTGTTTTACTCTGATTTTTGAGTATTATGGTCATCTTGCAGTCTTTGAAACTAAATGCTGTGTTTTTGATGTAGAACCCTTTATGCGGCTTAAATCCCCGTAGCTACCTAGTGACCCATCTGGTGCGGACTATGAGCTGTAGGCTCCGTCCTAGTGCATAACCTGCTATTTTTTTCTTTTTTCATGCTGTTTTCACCAGAGCGACCTGGTGACCTTGCTGGCATTTATCTTTGAAGTGTAGCCCTCGAGCCAGGGTGAAGCTTGCTATTTTATTTCCAGCATTAGTTCTGGCTGTTTAAATGCAGGTCCGATTTCTTGGCAGTGCATGCTGTATAAGAAATCTAGCATTGGGTCTGGCTGTTGCTTAAATGCAGGTCCGATTAATTCGGCAGTCTGTGTTGCACAATATGTCTGGACTTCATGTCCCACTGTGCCGTTGGCATTTAAACTATAGATTTGCCTGTGATGGCCGTGCACTCCTGTTAAGCACGCTAGATGCTTAACGTTCCTCTAGAAGCCATGTCCCATGTGCAATGAGTGTTATCTAGAGGAAGGTTTTTCCCGTAGACTGTGGCTCTTCTCTATGTGTTGTTTTACTTCCCTGTTTTAATCCGCGGCTACCGCAATTTGGCTTTTAACTGTGTTATTCAATGCACACTATTCCTAAACCACAATATATTCTCCCTTTGTGACACATTTTACTGTCTGCTGGGTTAGGTAATTTAAACAGACACTATATCCTAATTTTGCTTACAGTATATTTGAACCTGATTGTCTGGGCTGTATAAAACCTTAAACTGTTGACTTGCTCTGAAATTGTATTGTTTTTGACCTGTTGAATGCTCACTAGCCTGTCTAAGCGTGCTGATTTTAACATATCTTATACTGTACTTTATCTGCATTAACCTAAGCAATTCTATCATAATAACTGTTTTTTTTTTTTGCTGCATTGTCTCCTTTCTCGCTTCACTCCCTAACTCCTGCCCCCTCCTATATCTCCCTACTCATCTCCACTCACTGCTGTCAACCATTATACTCAAACCTACACTCCCTCCCCCTCACCTAAACCCTTCAGAGCTTCCTGTACTTGCTTATTGTCTCTTACCCATGCCTGCAAACATCTCTCTCATACTTCATAATACCATACATGCCACATCCCCCTGCATTCTCACCATTTACTAGCCATGTCTTTACTTCCCTCTCAATAGCCACTTTCTCCCCAACCTTTTTTATTCTCTGTGTTTTTGTAGGTCAGCAAACTACCTCTCCTGTCTTAACCAGCCTCTGACCCACCCTACCTGGAGCTACCTGTGGTCACGTCCCTACGTGGGTGTACCCTTCCAATATAGGACTGTTGAAGTATGTCCTGCTTAAACCTGAAAAGGTGTTAGCATCTACCTGTACTGAATCTGTTTCCGTGGTGGCCATCTTCCTTGTACATCAGTGGACCAATCCCTGTTCTCTTCTCCATCTCCTACCTAATCTTTGTGTACCCCCCCCCCCTTTTTCTGCCTGTACTGCTCTCCTACTGTCTTACCTTAACAGTTAAAACTTACCTGCTTAAACAGATTGTTTTTCTCTTTCTCCCTTCCTCCCTGAGGTGTTTCTCTTTGGGTGTACCCCAATTCTGTTCGCCCTGCGGGGCTCACTCTGCTCCCCCACCCGCCCCTGCATGCCTACCTTTATTCTGCCCTTTCTCCTTCGACTCAGCCTAATTACTCAATAATAGCAATATCCTCATTACCCCACCTCCTTTCACCCCTCCCACTTAGATGCATCACTCTTTCTAGCACCTCACCAATTTAAGTCCCCTCCTCTTTTCCTTTTATACTAAGATGACCTTTATTTCTTTCTCTACCCTCTCTTACCTCATAGCCTGTTCTCTTAATCAGAACTATACCCATTAAACTACCTCTTGTCTAGACATGCTCACATTAATTCTCCACACCCTCCAGGCCCCCTGCTTCCTTCTTGTATTCCTAATTTCCCTATGCTATGCTAGCTCATACTCCTTCAAAGCTCCTCCAGTCTTACCTTCAACTCAAACTACCACACATACCCCTTCACCTCCAGTCATACACTTATTTCCATTCTATCTCCTCTTCCCTTATTCAACCTAACCCTCTGCACCTTTTCTAGCCTAAAATCATCTCCACCACAACTAAAATACTTACTCCTAAACTAATGTTAGACCTACCCACATTCTTACAATGTAAACCCATATGGCTAAAGGTTATTTCCTTCAATAACCTAGCCATAGCTGGAGACATTCATCCCAACCCTGGTGCTAGTCCCCTTACAAACAACTTCCCACCATCTCCTTCTTCCCCTTCCTCCACCCATCAAGCATGGCTAAGCCATAACCAACCTGACATCTTAGCCATCTCAGAAACCTGGCTCACACCCCATGTTTCTGACTCTGAAATCCTGCCTACCAGTTTTCGCACTCTTAGCAATGACCTATTAAGTAAAAAAGGTGGCGGCACTGCATTAATCTACTCTAATCTTCTTACCTTAATTCCCCTTCAAATTTCAATCCCTCAATTCAATAATACTGAACTAAGAGTTGGTCTACTAAAATGAATAAACATAAGAATATCTGCATCATTGCTGTATGCATCTCATCTGGTAACAACAGCTCTACTCTGGAAGATATTCTTCTATGGGCTTCAACTGAAATTAAATATGAAACTTGCATTCTAGGCGATGTAAATATTGACTGGAATAAAATAAATAGTCCCTCCCCCTCCCTATCCATTAACCACTGCAACTTTACTCAAGTAATCCTCTCCATCACCCGACCCAACAAAAATCCCCCAGGATCCATTATAGACTGGATACTAGTCACCCATCCAAATAAAATAACTAACTCTGGCACCACAAGGGCGGGAGACTTAAACCTTGACATGGTTATTAATAGAACGTGCTGGAGGGACAGATTCATCACCCAGAGACTCCCTATGCTGTGGAACAAAATCCCGGTACATGTGAGGCAGAGCACCTCGCTGGCCTTGTTCAAGAGGAATCTTGACCAATGGATGGGAGATCGCAGATATACCCCAGGGATTACTTCAGTGTCACTGCTTGACAGAGGCACAGCAAAATAATAGGCATAGTTTTATTCAAACTAAAGGGGTGGCGAAAGCCACATAACTATGGGCTAGGCTTATAAATGCCCTTGGGCAGATAGCCTAGTATGAACCTATGAACCATTCCCGATGCCGTTAGCAACCACCTCCCAGATTTCATTCATCGTTCAACTACCTCTACCCCACATCAGCATCAATACATTCTCACTCGCAACCTTAGCAGTTTTAACCCCACAACATTCTCAAATATTCTCAAACAAATGAACTGGAAAATTCTAAATATCCTTCCTCTTGACAAAGCTATAGACCACTTCAACTCTGTCTCCCTAGACACTCTAAACTCCCTAGCCCCACTAAGTAACAAAAGGATAAAAACTAATACTGCTCCTTGGCTATCCAAAGAAACAAAACAAGTTATGCATCAAAGGGACAAATCCTGGAAGCTTTACCAAAACAATAAAATGCCCAATACCCTGCGCCAATACACTCCAGAACCTTGCAAAACAACTAATCACTAAGGACAAAAAATCCTACTATAGTAAGCTCCAGTCCAATAATAAAAACCCCAAACAATTCTGGAAATCCATTAATTCACCTCTCAATCCAGACTCCAAGAATAACCCCTGTCCCCCTGACCCTAGTATATCTGACCTTGAATTAAGCTCACAATTTAACTCATTTTTTATAGAAACTATTGTTGACCTGACCAAAACTTTTCCCAACAATAATCCACCTGTCCCTTGTCGTCCTAAGTGTCCTAATAACCTTCCTCTTATGTTCAAGCTCAAACCTGTCTACTAATTTTATAAAAAGACTTCTATCCAAATTAAAACCTTGCTCTAATGCCCCTGATAATATTCCCTCCTCCTTCCTAAAATGTGCTGCTGACAGTGTAGCACTCCCAATCAGCATCATAACGGATCCATAAAGGAATCATATGTACCCAAACTCTGGTGTACAGCCTATATTCTTCCTTTTCACAAAGGAGGCAAAAACACAAACATCTCAACCTTCCGCCTCATTGCTCTGCTCTCACCAGTCTCCATAATCCTAGAAAAATGTATCCACGTCCAACTTATGCCTTTCCTGACCCAAAACCAACTCCCTTACACCTACCCAGCATGGCTTCCGCCCAGGCCATAGCACTATAACTGCACTACTCTTCTTCTTAGAAATGGTCAATCAAGCCCGAGATTCAGGACACTTAATATCCATAGTTCTCCTCTATCTTTCTAAAGCATTTGATACTGTTTTCCATAATCACCTTCTCTATCATCTCTCCAACCTACATCTGTCACCAAATACATTATCCTAGTTCTCCAGTTACCTGTCAGATAGATCTCGAGCAGTTAAATGGAAGAACACCATCTCTACCTTCTTACCTACCCTACCGGCGTACCACAGGGGTCCATCCTCAGACCTATGCTTTTCAACATCTTCGGCAATAACTTTCACTCTGCTATTCCTGATGCCAAAGTCATTCACTATGCAGACGACTCAACTTTAGTCTGTGCTGCCTCTAACCTTCCTGAACTGCTGACTAAAACTCAAACTGCATTTTCAACCACTGAGAAGTGGATGCGTCAAAACCCCCTCTCACTCAATGCAAATCAAAAATTCTACTATTCCCTCCCTCTAGGACTTTCTCTCATGACAAAAATGCATTCAAAGTCCTTAGCCAAACCAACTCACCTATAGAAGTGGTCCCTTTTACAAAACTTCTTGGTATTAGTATAGACTAACACCTCAAGTTTGATATCCACATTCAACAAAGTATAAAGAAAACCCACCAAAAGTTAGGTATGTTTTACAGGAACAAATCTTTCTCTCCAACTCTACTAGGCATACCCTGGCCATTACCTATCTTCTAAAGTAAATACTACAGGCTGCAGAAAAATATTATGAAAAAAACAACAGGTGCATTGAGAAAACCACTTTATAAAATACAAAACAGCAAAGCTTTCAGGTGAAACCCTTCCTCAATACTATTACATATGCTTAAAACCAAACTGGTTTAAATACAGGTCATAAAAATCACATGACTAGTAGTCCAAAAGTCATGTGACACAGACAAATGCAAATAAATTTAAACATCCTGTCACTGGTAAAGTGTTTAGCTTTGATTTGTCGGCCACATGTACCACGACTAATGTGGTGTATTTAGCAACCTGTGCTGTATGTCCCTCATTTTATGTAGGGAAAACAACCAGGAAGTTGAAAGATCGTATTATTGAGCACAAATCAGAGATTAGAAGAATTATGGATAGGAATGCTTTATACAAACATATAGCCGAGTTTGGTACAGATCATAGATTTAATTTTCGAGTGATAGATATTTTACGTACAACACTAAGGGGTGTTGATAGCAATAATCTACTCGAAGTCAAGGATTATGAGTGGATATTAAGGCTTGCTTCTGACCATCCTCCAGGTTTGAATTTGATGGTTACATTAAAACCTGTTCTTATTAAATTGCAACAAACTAAATTGTGTTGTTAGATGTTGTAATATATTTTTCATATATTTTTTATATATATTTTTTTATACATTGTTGTATGTTTTACACTTTATATTTGCATTTGTCTGTGTCACATGACTTTTGGACTGCTAGTCATGTGATTTTTATGACCTGTATTTAAACCAGTTTGGTTTTAAGCATATGTAATAGTATTGAGGAAGGGCTTCACCCGAAAGCTTTGCTGTTTTTTATTTTATAAACTGGTTTTCTCAACGAACCTGTTGTTTTTTTCGCACTACCTATCTTCTCCCATCCTTATTATACGGAGCCCCTTTTCTTACTAACCTGACCTTTTCAGACACCTCTAAACTAGAAAACTGCTATACTAAGATCCCTACATTTGCCACCAAATCCAGAAATTCCACCCATCATTGCCTTACCCTTCAGTCTCTGAACTGGCTAGAACTCACTACCTAGACTACCTCCAACTTACCAATGCTCACAGACCTGTATTTCACCCAACAAAATGTCCGGCCCTAACAAACATCCCCCCCCCCCTACATCCCGAATAGAACTCTCAGATATGAACAACAAAACTTAATTACTATCCACAAACCTTAACGACCTGCTGGCCAACTTCTCTCTTTCTCACTAGGCAAGAAATGGAATTCTCTCCCTTCCACACTAAGGACAATATCAAACTCAGAAAAATTCAAAACCCAGCGTTTCTCATACCTGTCATCCAAATGGAAATGTACCTGCCATCACCCTACCTAATTCTATTAAGGAAATGCCCCAAGGAGTTTTTTTTCTCCTGTGTTCCTAAACTCTGTACAACTCCCATAACTAATTCCTAGAGTGGATTCAAGCTCTCTGCAACTCCTGTGGCTACTTGCACACTATTTCAACTTTGTTGTTGTTTGTCTTTTTCCCGGTAAGGGGTCGCCACAGCGGAACTCCGGTCCGCTAATGATTGGCAGTAGATTTTTACGGAACGCCGAGGTGCCAGCTCGATGCCCAACCTTCAACGAAGGCACGCCCATTTACGCACGCATGTCTTTTGAACGCTACCCAACCGCGGGGAGGACATGCAGACTCCACACAGAAGGCACTCCCAAGCCAAGCCGAGAATCGAACGGGAGAGCCTCTTGCTGTGAGGTAACAACACTACCATTGTACCACCATGGATAAATAATGTAAATAGCATCTTACTCTAAATGAGTGCATGTAAAGTGTTTCCATACTTACTTTAAATGAGTGCAGGTAAAGTGTTTCCACACTTCAAATGTAAGAATGTATGTTTAAATTAATCTGTACAGTACAACCCTTAGATCGATCACTGTGAACTTTGTTGATCATGCTTGATATTGGATGTACATATCTGTAAACTGTACTATATACTGTACCTTTTATACTTTTGTATTCTTCACTGTATTATGGAGCTTTTCTCCTCGGGCCTCCATTGAAAACGGGCACATTTGGACCCAGTGGACTTCCCCAGTAATCAAACTGGAAATAAATAAATAAAACAGTATATATCTTGATAAATATTGAATTAACAGTAACTTTGAGTATTAAAGCACAAATAAGGTTGAACCCAAATAAATATTAAATAGTTTTGTAGCTTCTGTATTAAGGTAAAATACTGTAATACTATAAAGAAAATTAGAGCATATGTGGATCTGTAAAGGTTTTATTTGTTAGTTTAACTTTCAACCTCAAGATCTTCACAATCTGTGTGGCGTGTTTGGGAGTTCCCCATTTATCAATCTACAGTGAAGTTTTTGTGGGGTTCAGGCCTAGGTCATTGGTGGACCAGAGGAACAAACATATACTTAAGATCTCTTGCTTCCAAAGCCAGAACTAGCTAAGTTGAAGAAAGCATTGGAAAAAACTTCCGAAGCACAAGGACTCTGAAAAACACAGACATGCCAAACGTTCCGAGGTTTGAGGAGCACAGAGCCCACACTTTAATGTATACCCCCTGTGGCTCCCATCACTGTGTAGAACTCATCTAAAAACTTGCCAGCTTTAGAGAAATGGGATCATCACCCCCCACCCATCTAAACCTTCCTTGGCACTTTCCATGAGGTCCTTCAAATCTTACACGAGTACTTTGGAGGCCGATGAAGTCCATCTGATTTAGAAATATCTGAATGTGCAAGTAGCTCCAAAGATGGCTGGATCTGCCCAGATACCCCCAATTTTAGTTAATTCACGAGTCCAACTTTAGGCTTCCTACCCTTTGGAACCAATATTCTATCTCGGTCCTGTGGCCTCAGGGCAGATGTCCCCTGTAACTCGGGCATGGAAGGGTGTCATTGTTTTGACACATTTGCCTCTGGCATTGTTGGAGCAGATGGACTCTTGGAACCATGGATGCTGAATGGTGATTTCTGCTTCATTGTCATGGCCATTGCCTTTGGATCCATTTGTGTCAGTCATATCAGCCTTCAAGTTCTGATTCCCTCAACTTGGCCTTCCACTTTCACAACTTCTGTGGTCCATCTGTCAATCACTACCACTTCTCCAAAGGGAGGACTGTATCCAACAGCTGGAAAGGTATCCTCTGAGCCAGTGCAGGTTGGATCAGCCTTTCGGGTATTGGAAATGATCACCTTTCCCAAGAAAGTGGATCCATAGGTACCAACAGATGCAGTTCCACCCCATGATCCTCTGGCTTGTCTTATGGTGAAAGTCCTTCAGTAAGAATCTGTTTGTGCAAAGTCCTTCAGTAAGCCTGAAACCATCTGCTCAAGAGTCTCCTCCTCCTCATAGGAGTCAACTGACACCTCCAGACACCTCCCCTAATGTACTCAAGAAGAAGACATGTAAGAAAAAACAGACTTCCCCACTGGAGTCCTCCCACCTCAGATGCCAACCAGGGTGATTGAGAGAGTTCCCCATAGTGCCCTCGAGAAGATGTCTCCTTTGGTGAGATCTCAGAACTAATGCGCCAGAGGAGAGTTTGACCCACTTACCCCCACACACCCACACAAAATCAGGGTGAGGCTCCTTCAGTTGACTCCATCGTTGTAGTAGCAGCCATCGAAAGAGAGCCCTGCGAATAATGTACTTCTCTCCAAAAGTTTCTCCAGGGGGATGGATAGATTAAAGAATCAGGTGTGCGCTTTGGGCACCTTTGTGTTGGGTGACCTGAACTATACCACACATGTGAATAGGATTTGGATAGATTTGTCCCAGCAGGCCCTTTCATTCCGAAAGCCTCAGTTATGACAGAGTCCAAGAAGAAGCTGGAAGCTACCTTAACTACCACATCCTTTATCACCAACCTTTGTATGTGCCTAATGCATAATATGGAATATAGCATGGCCAAGGTACCCTGGACTGGCATAGCCAAAGGATGCCATGCATGTCTGTGTAGGCCCTTCTCAGACAGGAGACTGCAGAATCCATGAAAGTCTGCCTGATTGCAATATTCCATTTTTCATAACACTTCCCCAGCCCAGCAATCCATTGCCAGATGTCCTCACGTTAAACAAAAGACATGGGAAAAGAGGTAGCATTTTTCTTACCAAAAGAGCCATCCAAGAGGTCCCACACCCGACCAGTAAGGGTCAGGATTTTATTCAAAGTTTTTTTTTTGTTCCCAAGATCTCTCAAGACCTCAGACCCATTTTGGCCCTAGCACAGGAGCAAGTATGTACAGAAGACCTAATTCAGAATGCTTTCTGTGAAATTGATTCTACCGTGTAGCAAGGCAAATGAATGGATGTGCTCACTGGATTTTCAAGACCCTTACCTTCACATCAAGATTATGAAAGAGTTGAAGAGATGACTGCATTTTCGAATAAGAGACCGTCATTATCATTTCAGAGTTTTACCATTCTGACTCACTACAGCCCCATATTTATAGGTTTTTAGGTAAGTACTAGACAAGCTCCTATTGTGGGCCATTTAAGCCTACCCAATTGTTTTCCCTCAGAGATGAGATTCATACCCTGTAGCTTGTGTTTGTGAGGTAAACATTTTAACCACTGAGACAACCCCAGCCATTGTAACAGCTTATCTTCCCAAAACTGGATGACTGGCTCTTGATTATACCTTCAAAAGATTCTCTTCTGCAAACCAGGGACTGCCTTCTTCAGTTTTGCCAGTCCCTGGGAACTGCAGTGAACCTTCAGAAATCAAAGCCACAAAAGATTGGGTATCACATTGGGATCTGAATTCCAGTATAAAGCCACACATTAGTCCTCCATTTGAGCCAGCTGCTTTTATTTAGCTAAAATTTCTTTTTTGGAAAACTGTCTTCTGGTAACCATTACTTCAGCCAGAAAGATTTCAGAACTCCATGCGCTGTCATCTCCTCCTCCATACCCTGGTGTTCCCTAAAGACAGGATATGTTTGAGAACAATTGCACCCTGCCTTCCCAAGGTAGCTTTTGAAACAAATATTTCACAGCCTATTCATTTGTCAGTTTTTTTTCCAAATTATACAAACAAAAAAGAGTACTTCTTAGATGCCCTCAATGTGCTTGGGCAACTGTGTTTATTCCTTCAAATAACTAAGCTATTTAGGAAAGATGTACAGCTGTTTATCATTTTTGCATCTAACAAAATGATCATTAATGTTACTTGTAATTAAGTGTTACTTCAAGATGACTGTCGGACTGTATTTCCTTCATTTGTACTACTAATAGTAAGCCTGTTTCCTAACAAGCCAAAGGCTCACTTTACAAGAGCTTGGTGCTTCTACCCTGAATCCTCTGCTGTCATGAGGCCCATAGCTTTGGAGTTTGACATGTTTTGAGATCAGACTGAATGAATAGGATACGAAAGTTGTGTACTTAATGACTGATCCTTTCTTTCATGTCTGTCCAATAAGACAACCCTTCCCCCTTCCCTATTCTCTAAGACCTGAAGAATCCTTTGATTTCAAGCTGTTTGCTTTTTTATTCAGGCAATGTTATCCATACCTATATCTTAGGGCATCAAACAAGATCTAAGGTAGCTAAGGGAAGTGGTGCATTATGGTAGCAATAATTCTTAAAGGGAGTTGAATCTTGGAGCACTGATCCTTCCAGTCAGATCTGACAGTTGGCTTGGGGACCCACATCTAGTATTGGAAGGACATACGTGAAGGCTGTATTGTTATACTAGGAAACTTATAGTGGTTGGACTGGCAGCACATTTCAAAGGGAATGCTCATGTAAATGCCTTTGTCAACTTTTTGTGAGTGTGAGGAAGTGTCATTTCTATTTAAAACTTTGTATTTTCTGCATTGTTTGTGCGTGTGTTTGAGAGGGAGGACAGTATAATTTGCTTATAGGTTGGTTTATTTACCTCAGAACCACTTGTTCCCTGCCTTTCATTTTTACCTTCTTGTTCAGGCTGCACTACCCATTTTCGGTGTCCCTTTCTCGACTTGATTATGTAGTTACTTTTGGCCTCTTAGGTTGTACCTTCTCCCTTCCTACCAAAAGTTAAGGAGTCTTTGATTGTTAGACTGAGTCTGTTTTCACCTCAGCCCGTGGTGACTGACCCTGCTGTAGCTCTCTGTTTTTCCTCAAAGAACTCATCTTATTCCCCAGCACATTTGGTGTAGCACTAGCTGCTGTCAATGATTGAGGGATAACACTATCCCCTGCAGCTTTAGGGGATGCCATAGTCAGTCAAGATAGAGACACTTTTGTCAGGGTCAGGTGAAGTCTTCACTTGGCAGGACTGGGAATTCTGAAGCTGGGAGTGGTATACGTGTTAAAGATCTGTCAGTGTTTTAAGGAAAGTGTGCTTAATTATCAGACTCCTGTATCTGTTTCCATGGACAGGGCTGTTTTACTGGGATTTGCAAATGAACTTATTTCTGCCTTTTCCATGCCTTCTGATTTTTCGAGCAGTAAAAAGGAAAGAGTTCCTTGTCTTTCTGACACAGGCTTTCATTCAGAAGAGCAGATATTACAAGACCAAGTGGTTGTGTTTCAGGAGTTTTTTCATAACCTGAACATAGTGATTGTCAGCAAAGTGTGCCATTAGATTTCTCTCCTTAAGAAATATTGTTTATGATGTATTTAAGTTGAGGTTTTTCACTGGGAACAGAATAAAATTTTTGTGGCACAGAAAATGTATTAATTTATTACAGTTAAAAATTTCAAATGCTGCAACTACCCCATTCCCAATCCCTCCTGTTTTCTCCGATTTAGAGAATGCTTTGCTCACTGCTGCTGTTTTGCCTGACAGTCAACCTCCTGCTTCCAAGGCATCAGGTAGGTTGTATAAGGTGCACCAGATACAGAAGTACCTGCGTTTCTAATCCTAAACCCATGTCCAGCAGTTATTTCTCTATCTAAATTTGTGGCTGCTAAACAGGTTACTTCTGCTAACCACATTTACCCTGATAAAGATGGGAAAGCAGTCATTAAGTTTGGGAAGAAAATTTGTTCTTTATCTTTTAAGAGCAGTAAACTATCAAAGCTCGTATGTTAAACGTTTTTACGGTTACTTATTGATAATATGCAGAATTTAATGGTCAGTATTCCATCTTCTAAGGCAGAGTTCATTAACTGCTTCTTTGACAGCTGTTACATGACCGAATATATTTTTAAGTCTACATATGCTATCGAGTCTCCTACCAAGTTGCAGCTTCTGCTTCCGGTTCAGTTTTAAGAAGACTTGCTTGGCTCCGTTCTCAGTATTTTCCTCATGATTAAAAAAGCCTTTTTGAAGATAAATCTGCTAGGACCATTCTTCAGAGTTTCCTGGTGCCTTAATTATCAGTCTCCTTCCTTTGTCTTTCTCTTCTAAACTATGGTGATCGAGCCCTATAACTAAGGCTGCTGCATTGGTGACCCGTGTATTGAACATAATGCAGTTGTGTAAGTAAACATACCATGAGCATAGATGTTCTAATAGGTTATCATTGCAGTATTGTCCCCTTTTCTTTTTGGTTGCTGCAAGGATGTGGACTTCACCACTCCTTTTTGCATGTAGTTGTGTTGTTTCTTAACATGGCTGTTCAGGATTCTTGCCTCCTTCCTGAGCAAGAAATGCTTTGAAGAGTTTCCCACTCCAGCTGTCCTCCTATAGGAGCACTGTGTGAGCTCCTGACAGTTGGAGTATATGGAAGGAGCTCAAAGCTTTGTGAAGCTGGATTTGTTGCAGGGGGTAGGACCCATAATGTCTTGGGCTACTGTAGGGTTCATAGGTTCATAGATTAGTACTAGGCTAACTGCCCTTGCAAGCCATTTTAAGCCTAGCTTAATTATCCATTGTGAGACTCCAACCCTGCACCTTGTGTTTGTAAGGCAAACACCTTAACCATTAGGCCACCCTCCCAACCCAAGTGTTGATCTGTTAGAGCATCTACTGTTCTGGTAATTTTACTCACAACTGTTCTGTCTTTACTAATATAGCTCTTGGTTTCTTTCTCATCTTCTAGTTTAGAGCATACACACATGGTATGCTCTTTTGGTTAGTAAAACCTGCTTTTTATTCCTTCTAGTTTCTCTGGTACAAAAGGAAATCTCAGGATCTGATTGTGACGCCTGTGCCCTGGCCCAGCAATCAAAGAGCCTCAATCCTCACCACTAACACCAGTGAGGGGCGTCTTGTATATGAGGAAAGAATAACAAATACACACAGTAAAGTGCAATTTCCCTTAGGAGCACACAGAGATCACAATTAGTCCGGGGCTGGTCACTTCCTTGCTCTCCAGGTCCTCATAAGACTCCCCACTGGCACAGCTATAGGGTCCAGATCTCGGCCAGTTGGGCAAGCTAAAATCTCTAGCACCCTCTCTGTCCAATCAGTGCTTCTTGTCCATGTCCACGAAGCTGACCCACACACACACACACACACACACACACACACACACACACTGAGATAAGAGTTTATGCAACCACACAGACACTCCTGGGAAAGGCTGGCATAGGTTCTCCAGCTGTGCCCCTATTACCCAGACTATATGGTAGTACCACCTGCCACCACCCAGCTAATATTTATCAGCTGCTTAAAGGCCCTTAAAAGGGTGTCCAGTTATTACGTTGCAATGTTATTATCCAGTTGGTAGTATAACTAAACAGTCAAGGCTTATTAGTGTGACTCTGAACAGTAATCACTATAAATATGCAATGTACTCTAGAGCTTAAATCATCTCTACACAAAACAGCCACAGTTGAAAGGTTTTAAAATATTTAATAAATAGAAACATAAGACTGTACTTCTTACTGCACAGTGCTAGTCAAGAGTTCAGAGATCGCAAATAAATACTTAAAATAATTCAGTAGTGCAGTTCTGACATCACAGAAAAACAGTTTTAAACTTTCCAGTTTCTAGATATTTCTAAAATAACTCATAAAGAGCAAGACAGTGCTGAGTTGGATAGTCAAGACAAAATTGCTTAATAATCTCTGGTTCTCTCTGTTTAAATTGAAATTGGAGTTCTAATTCACATTACATCATTCTTCACACTTTCCTGGGGTTCCCAGGCTACACATTACATCATTCTTCACACTTCCCTGGGTTCCTAGGCTAACAGAAACTGCATTTACATTCTTAACCATCTCCTTTTGTTATCTTGCAGCTGGTCAGGAAGCAAAGCAATAAAAATACATTTGCATGTTTAAATCTAGCAATTTAACTTTAGGTTAAAACAATAGCAAGAATTCCTTCATCTAGACTCTTCGGCACTACTGTCTACATCAAAGGGTCGCCATATGCTTTAATTTGGTCTGTAGAGAGTACTGTGTTTCATTTTTTTCAGTTCCACATCTAACGCTGTTTCTTTACATTTAAGATAACAAGCCTGTAGTTTACATTCATATTTACAAATGACAGAATTATCTGCAAAATTCTCTCTGGCTAAGCTGGCAGCCTTCACCTATCTTTACACACTCTTCACACTGATAATTGTAAATTTTTCATCTCTTCCTCATATATGGGTTCGGATCTGATCCATCAGAACTGACTCTGCTGTTATTAAGCTCGTGGCAACCACAAAAGCTCTTGGATACCTCCCCTTACCCACAGTGCATTTCTCCCTATTAATTCTGATCTCTTTTGCCGCTTTGCAGAGACGTGGTCCGACCATCTAGCTCTTTGATCTTTTCTGTCTCCCCTTTGTCTCTGAAATATTTCTCTTTTTTTTTTTTTTTTTTTTTTTTTTTTGCAGTAACCATTTTTTATTAGGTTACTTTCACTTCTCTCTCTCTCTTTCCCATTTCCTGCTAGTAACCGTTTTTATACCTATACTCCCCTCCCCTTTTACCTTCAAGGGTATCTTTCACTACTATTAGTAGTTTTTCCCCTCGTACTAGCCAACAAAAAAATCTTTTTCCTCTTCTCTGTCCATTGGTGTCTGCCTGTGGCGTGTGCACAAGTGTGTGTTTTCTTATTCTCTATAACTTTGTGTTAAAGTCATTGTGGACATAAGATTCCCTTTAGCGATTCACACTCCCTGTGTATTTACTGCTTAGGGACTTTTCACTTACAAAAGGATTACACCATTTGTCATTCCTTCAACCACAGAGCTTTGGTTGAAAACCACAAGCTCATTTTAAGGGGAATGCTTCCGTCTGCTTTTGAAGAGGCCATTTCTGCTGGTCAAAAAAATCTTTGACCCCTAAATCTAAAACTGCTCATTCAAACCCTGTTCTTCCCTGTTTTTGAAAAGTAGTGACAAGGGAAAGAAGAGACCTTCCGCAGCTCTGACTCTTTGGAGCCAAAAAATAAAACATCAAATTCCACTGAATCTATGACTCAGTCTGAGCTTTCGGCGCCAACCACTTCCAAACTGGATTTGGTGTCTTCTGCTCCAGCACTATCCCCTGAGGATAGACTGGATCTGTTGGTATTGTATCTTAACAAAGGTCCTTTCAAACCAATTATTTACATTCCTGTAGACTCAGTACTCCCTGAACATTGACCCAGTTCCATCGAGGGTATCGTCTTTTTTATCTAGACCTAAATTGCCATCAGCTTCTTCTTCCCATTCAAACAGGAGGCTTACTGAAGAAGACGTGGAACATTTGGTACAGAAGATCTTGTGGGTGCAGGGCATTACTAAGTCCCCCTCGGCCTTGACCCACCCGGTTCTAGGTTTGTCTACACCTTCTATTCTCCCACTTACTCCTCATGTAACTTCAGAGTAAGTTTCAGAGCCATCAGATCCAATACACCTGGTACCTTTCGGGTTGGATCTGAAGATGTCTCTCTCTTCAGATCAGACATTTGATCTGAGCTCTTCAGGCATTTTGAAGCTGGAGAGCTCCTGAGGCCATTGTGAACTTTGCAGTCCTCAAATGCACTCAACTCCCAGGCTGTCTGAGCAGTCGATGCGCCTTGGGGCTTCTGCTCAGGCGAGCTCGGCTCCAGCTTCTACCACGGTTGAGGTGTCTTCTGGGCTGTAGGAGGCCCCAACCCACAAGCATGGCTTGTCAGAACGAGAGTCATCTTCCACTCAGGAGCAGTCTGCCTTTGGAGCTTTGGAGTGGGCTATAGCTGCCACCACATCTAAAAGGTCATCTGCCCCCTTAGAATCTCAGTCCCATCAAGATTCCATGTGCACTTATGACTAGGGCGTTCCACTAGGCCAGCGGGGCCTCAGGCACCGGGATACCCATCGGAGACCCCTGTCTCTTCTGATACCTCCCCAGAGAACCCCACTGAGTAGGTTCCTTGGAAGAGACTTTGCAAGCTGAAGCATTTGGACTCCACAGAGGAGTCTGCCACAGAAGACACTGACCTCTATGCGGGAGAAGGATCCCCACAGTCACCTCCTGAGGATGTTTTCTTCGGGGAGATCTGGAGATTCTGAAATGGAGAGCTGACTGGCAGTCCAGTAATCCTTTACCTGAGGAGTCGGTGTACCTGGCTGCCTTTGGTTCCTGACAATCTACCTCCTGAGTGACTGTACCCACTGATGAGCTCATAGATTTGATTTCTCGGTGGGCATGGGATCCCCAGAGACAGAACAGAATAATCACTGCCCCATCTGATAAGGCCTTATAGAAGAAAGGAGTTGCAGTAGATGCCATGGTCGTGGCGGCAGCAACCAAAAAGGAACTTTCAGAGGAGAGTTCTACTATTTATCTTCCTAATAAGGATTCTAGGATGATGGCTAGATTGCAGGAAGTGAGTTTTCACTTCAGTGACCTTTGCCTTGCGATCACTGAACTACCTTTCTCATTTCACCAGATTGCAAAGGGCTCTCATCAAGGAATGATCAGATACCCTTGAAGGAGCTGTAGATGAGGGAGCACAGGAAAAGGTAGCTTCCTAGCTTCTCAGTTAGTCACCCTACATTCTGTAACTAACTCTTCCATAAGGCTTATTGCACATGCATCCGAAGGAGCAAGTATGGCGACGGGTTCCAGGATCTCTGAGGAAGCATGCCTGGATGCACCTATGCAGTTTTGCAGAGCCTTTTAAGTCTTTGTCAACGCCACATTTGACGACTCATCCCTTTTTGGCCCCAAAGTCAAAGAAGAAAGAAGGTAAGACCTTCTCTACCATGGGCATATGATAATCTTCATGTTTCACTGTTGCAGTCATTACATTTTGGTTATCTGCTTGCAGGTAGCTTTCAGTCGGCCTGATTAACAAAGTCTTGGGTCCTGCGTCGGTTGGTGTCCCTTCTTCTATGACGTCAAGTCGTCAGGGGTATAAAACATGCAGCCGACACTATTACATCAGTCTTTCTTGCTGCGTGGTGCCCGAAGCAGAAGCAGTTTGCAAGTGCCGGTCGGCCGACTCCTGAAATTTTCGTTTCAGAATCGAAGTCTTCAACTAAAGCTTACGTACCCCATTGGGGAAACTTTTTCTTGCTCCTTACCGATGTCCATAAAAGTTAATAATTGCATTACTTGTGGAAAGCAAATACCTCATAAACATTTTCATTCGTACTGTATTCCTTGCCAAGGCCCTGACCACGACGTACCTTGCTGTCAGTTTTGTTCTTTATTTAATCAGTGCACTATCCGTTGTTGGTATATTTTCACCTCTAAATATTTCGGTTCTCGGTTTAATTATCCAGAAATGTCGTCTGTTAGCCATCTGACTACCGGGATTCTGAAAAAACACAGATAGACAGAGACAGGCCGCCGAGGTCCAAAACCACCGACGATGCTTCTCCTAAGCCAGTCGCCAGTTTGCCGGTACTCAGTGAGGTGCTTTTGCAGCCCCTGATACCCGCTACTTCTAATTCGCAGGCCTTACTGAGACCCATTCGGAGTCTGGTATGCCGCAAGATGCTTCAACTATGGAACCCGAGGATGTCTTTACCTCGGATGGGTCCGGAGCCACTGTGCAGGTACCGGCTTCTGAGGGTGTATTCAGGCCCACGGACTTGCATATTAAACTGATGCCGCCTTCTTTACTTAGGCCTAAATCTTGATCCATGCCTAAGAAAATGACGCCTAGGCCACATGCTCATGCCTCTATGCCTAAAAAACCAATGATTAGAATGGCTGAAGATCTAATAACTCTAATCAGGGTAGCCAACCCCCCTTCTTCTAAGAGATCTAGGACTGAAGTTGATTATGAATCTTCTGATCAGGATTCTGTTTTTTTCTGATTCTTCTGATGATCTGGATTTGCCCTTATCTACGTATGAAGATTCTGATGCAGAGGACTTGCCCTTATCTACTTATGAAGATTCTGATGCAGAGGACTCCATTCCCTCTGCTTCCCCTCCTGAGGATTTTTTTTTTTTTTGGGGAAACCTTACATACTCTGAGGGAGCATTTCCACTGGGAAAGCCAGGATTTTTCTGTTTCAAAAAAGAGGCTTAGGGATTTCCTTCTCCTACCTCAGCATAGGCCTTTAGCTATTCCTCCTATACTAGACATTGTTGTTGATGCTTTTTCAGAATCTAGTTTGGCCCCTGATTCCCTGCCTCCTGCTCCTAGAAAACCTAACAGATACTACAGGGTCCCTGAGTCCCACAAGTTCTTTTTTAAAAATCTTATTGCAGATCCAGAGACTATTTCACAGGGGCTCAAGATCATTAAGGCTTCTACTGCTAAAAATCCTACTCCTTCTGATGGAGACTCCAGGGCGCTGGATATATGGGGTAAGAAGGTTTACACTTCTGCAACTTTGGCCATTAGGGCTCTAAACTTCCAGTTTCATATGTTAAGGTATCGGCAACATGTTATGGACTGCTTAAACCGAAAATGATGTTGACTCCTGACTGTGTGGAAAATAAAGAATTACAATATTTAATGCATTCTGCTGAACAAGTTGGAAAACATACTTTGAAATGTGGTTTTGATTCATTAGAGGCCTCTTGCAGGGCTGCTGTTACTGGGTCTGTGCTCAGAAGGCATGCTTGGCTTAAGGAGCAATCTTTGCTTGATCATGTTAAAGCTAAATTGTTGGATGCTCCTTTAAATCAGGACCGTGTGTTTGGCAAAAAGGCTGAGGAAGTTCTTAAAAAGATGGAAGATGAAGCTAAATCTATGCAACCTGTTAAAGATTTTTTACAAGTTCAGCCTCCTAGATTTAGTAGGCACTGGCTCTCTAAGGATTGGTACTTTCCAGCCCCTTCCAGGTCTTCTCAAGCCAAACCCAGACACAGCAAAAGCCCCAGGCTTCAGTCCCAGGGGACACACACAACTAAGCAGTGGGGGGCCTCCACTTCCAAATCCCGGGAATAATAAGACTCCCCCCTGTGGTAAACTGTCTCAATGACTTCCTTTTAAAATTTCCAAGCACTTAACTGACTGCCCCTTTGGGGGGGAAAAGATTGCTCTTCATGCAAAGAATTGGGAACTCGTTACCCAGGACAAATGGGTTTTAAATATAGTGTCCCAGGGATACAGATTTCACTTCCACACATTGCCAACACCAAGCGGGTGGCCGGACCTACCCCGAAATCAGTGGGCAGAGGCCCAAAAACAAGTACTTTCTCTCTCAAGCATGGGGGCTATTCAACTGGTACCAGAAGAGGAAAAGAGACAAGGTTTCTACTCGAGAATTTTCCTGGTACCCAGAAAAGACAATTCATAGCGTCCTATCCTGGACCGGTCTACTCTAAACACCTTTTTGGTGATTCCAAAATTCAAGATGCTGACTCTTCACCAATTGCTTCCTATGCTAGGCAAAGATGCCTGGTTGGCAACACTGGTTTGTGCAGGTATGCTTCTTTTAAATCTAATGAAGGAATCTTGCAGAAGATACCTATGCTTCAAAGCAGGCTTACACGCACTATCAGTTCTCTGCACTGCCCTTTGGCTTATCTATTGCGCCCAGGGTATTCACAAAGTGCCTAGCTCCAGTTATTGCATTTTGCAGGCAAAGAAATATTCAAATATATCCATACCTGGATGATTGTGTAATTCAGGCAGAAAGCCAGGACATACTTTTGAATCATCTGGCCTTTGTACAAAGGGTTCTTACTTGTCTGGGGTACACCATAAACGAAAAGAAATCACACCTGGTACCCTGTCAACAAATTATATTACTGAGAAGCAAGCTTGAATACAACTTCCCAGATGGCTTACCTCTCACCAGAGAAACAAATTCATTTGACAACCTACTTAAAACAAGTGGCCACAAAAACCCTGCTATCTCAAAGACAAATACTGCAAGCCTTGGGGTTCATGGCCTCCTGCATTCTTCTAATTCCATATGCAAGACTGCATATGAGGAAACTACAGTGGTATCTAAAAAGCCTATGGTGTCAACATTCTCAAGACCTAGAAAGAGCGATTCCTACCATACCTTGCCTACGCCTAGAGTTCCTTTGGTGGGCAGAGGCCTGCCACCAAAACAAGGGACTACCTTTCACACCACCCCCTGCCGCCCAAACCCTAACGACAGATGCATCCCGACTATGCATGGGGGGCTCACCTGGCAGGAAAGTGCATTCAGGGCAAATGGAACCCAAGTCAAATGCACCTGCATATCAACCAAAAAGAAATGTTAGCTGTACAGAATGCTCTGACAGCATTCAAGGACCACATTCTTCCAGGACAACTACTGGTAAAGATGGACAGCACCACTGTTATGTGATACATATACAAGCATGGGGGTACGCATTCTTACCCCTCTGCAGACTAGCCATGGCATTGTGGAACACAGCCTTGAGCTACCAAGTGCACCTACAAGCTCAATTCCTGCCAGGAAAATTAAATACACTGGCAGACGGACTAAGCAGAAACCTCATGGACCCACACGAGTGGAAACTGGAACCAAGTATTTCAACATGTTGACAAGCAAATGGGGGAGCCTAGATATAGATCTGCTTGCTTCTCCCCAGAACTACCAATTGGACAAATTTTGCATAAGGACTCACCACAAACAAGCCTGGAAAGTGGATGCTCTGTCCTTCAGCTGGAAAAACCTATCGGTCTATGCCTTCCCCCTCTGCCTCTGCTCTCCAAAGTACTACTAAAAATCAAACAGGACAAACCAAGGATGATTTTGATTGCTCCAGACTGGCCGTGCCAACACTGGTGTACCCCCTCCTGCGCAATGTGTCACTATTATCTCCATGGCACCTGCCTCAGACTCCTTCCCTGCTATCTCAGCAGGCGAACCAGATTCTGCACCCTCAGCTTCTAATACTGAACCTTGCAGCCTGGCTAATTACTTAATCTCTCATTTACCATCCCTCAGCAAACCTGTGATTGATATCATTTTAGAGGCAAGGAGGCCTAGTACTAGAAAATCTTATGATGAAAAATGGAAAAGATGAGGGTGTTGCAGCTAGTGTTGAAGACAGAACAGCTGCGGCTGAAACCAGCAAGTTTTACACACGCTTTTTATATACCTTTTCACTCGATTCCCAAAAAATTAAAGAGGTCATCAATAAAAATTGGGATATTATAAAAAAAGACCGTAACTTAAGTCTTTTAGGTGATTACCCTAAGATCACATATAGGAGGGGTGAAAATCTAAAATGTTTATTGGAAAAGACTAAGAAAAGGGTGAACATTAATAGACCATATGGCATGTTTAAATGCGGTTTCTGTGCACAATGTAAGTACATAAAGGTAGGCATTCATTTCTCTATTAATAATAAGGAATATAAAGTGAACAATCATTACAACTGTGAAACCAAAGCTGTCACATATGCAGCATTGTGTAATTCTTGCAAAGCATTTTATATCGGTAAAACCGAACGTAAATTAAAAGCTAGAATATATGAACATCAGTATGCTATTAATAAGAAAGATCTTAATAATGCTTTGGCTAGACATACAATGGAATGCGAAGGGCACAATTTCAGTTTCACTATCTTATATAGGAGGGAACCAGATATAAGGGGTGGTCCATGGCAAATTCAGCTCGAGATAGATGAATTATGTTGGCAGATTCGTACAAGAGCACATACCTTTCCAGGTTTGAATGATGCCATATCTATTAAATGTGTTTTGAAATGGCTTTCCCTTAGTAGGTAATCCTTACCGGAGGATAGTGTATCCATGATTGTATAGGTACATACTTTTATGTATTTATTCTGTTAAATATATTTATATAGATAAGATAGGTTAGGAACATGTCCACCGGTGTCAAATTAATAATGGGCGAGAACGCCCTAAGTTTTTTGTATATATACATGTAGGATTATATACAATAATTACAAGGATTTGACTAGTTTGGAAGCATTCTTTCAGGTTTACATAGCTTGCTGCATTTATGTGTAACGTCATGTGATTTTAAACATCTAAGCGTTTGTCAATAATTATCTAACGCTATTAACAGTATAACATATTTAGCGCAATGTTCTGATAGCATTCTTCTAGGTTTGTATAGGAGTTGTATTTACGTATAGCGGGAAGTTATATTAAAGCATTTATGGCCTCGCTATTATGTATCTAACGCTAATGACAACATAAATATTAGCGTAATTGTTTGGTTTAAAAATATTTTGTATTTGTTTTTTAGTATGAAGGTGTTCCTTAGTAAATTTGTGAATATCATTCTGCTATCATTAATCAGGAATCCTTCATTCATTTTTTATTCTTTATTTGGTTCTAACGTACAGTATTTAACTTGAGTGATGCATTTTTGTTTACTTATTTTATGAATATAACAATTCCAGTACTATTTCAGGTAATACCTTTAAGGTTTCCAAGGGATTTGATTCAGCAGGAAATGCTTTTTAACATCATTGGTTAATTTTAAATGGCATTCCTATATAAAGTGATTGTGTGTTTCTTCTTGCTGTTTGTCTGATGAAGGCGGGATATTCTTTTCTGCTGAAAGTGCTTACTTTGGATTTGGTGCAATAAATATACGTTTGGATTTAAAAGCTTTGCTCTTATCGTGTTCCAGTTTCGCTTTTTTACTAGTGGAAGTTGTTTGCGGTTTGAGTTTTCGTTGAAAAATGGAAAAGATTCAGTGCCTAGAACCGTTCTCAAGGGATGAGCACAGCAGCGCTCAATTTACCTCAGATTTTACAATACTTAACTGAGATGCTTCACAAAGACCTGTCCTTTTACTCCATTAAAATCCACGCCTCAGCCATTTCAGCTCATTATAACACAGAACCTCCCCTCTTCTCTCATCCACTGCTCAAGCAGTTCCTCAGAGGGGCCAAAAATTTGAGACCACCCAGGAGAGCTCCAACCCCAGCCTGGGACCTTAACTTTGTCTTGGAGAAACTCACTCTACCTCCTTTCGAGCCAGCTGCTACTTGCAGACTTAAACTTTCTTTCTTGGAAAACAGCTTTCCTTTTAGCAATCACTTCAGCTAGAAGGGTATCTGAATTACAGGCCCTTATGGCAGTGGGGACTTTCATCATCTTTCATGCAGACAGAGTGTCCCTCAGACCCAATCCATCCTTCATGCCCAAGGTGGTATCCGGTGTGGCTCTTAATCAGTCCATTCATTTGCCAACCTTCTTTCCCAATCCACAAAATAAAGGGGAACGGATACTGCATTCCTTAGATGTGCACAGACAACTTAGATTCTACTTGGACAGGACTAAACCTCAAAGGAAATCTGAATAACTGCTGGTGGCATTTGCTGCAGGGGCAGAGGGGAAGGCTCTTTCAAAGCAAACCATTTCTAAATGGATAAGCCATTGCATTTATTTCTGCTATAAGCACCATGGAAAACCTATCCCCCAGGGGATAAGACCGCACTCCACCAGGGCTGCATCTACCTCTAAAGCCTTTCTCAGAAGCGTCCCTACCAGGGACATCCTAGAAGCTGCTACCTGGAGTTCTGTACATACTTTCACCAAGCATTATCATTTGCCAATTTTCTCTAAATCCAGAGCTGGCTTTGCCACTGCAGTCTTGCAGGGCCTTATAGCTGGCCATAATGCTGTCTGAATTCCTCCTTCCAGCCATAGCTTTGGGCATCTACCCAAATGTAATGAATGCAACAGTGAAACACGAAGAACATAGTACAGTTGTGTACACTTAACATAAATGTAGATGTTCGAGTGTATTCATTGTTGCAGTCCTGGTTACCCTCCCTCCAGCCCCCTAACTTCTTTTGGCTATACCTCTACTTTCCTTTACGATGCTTAAAAGCCTTTTTGGTGTATTTGCTTTTTTGTTGGAGGTATATCATTGCACTTTTATATTTAATTGCTTCCCATTAGGGGGGCACCTGACATCTGGGGTAAGAAAAACTGATGCAATGGCGTCGGCTGCATGTTTTATACCCCTGACGGCCTGACGTCATGGAAGAAGGGACAGCAACTGACGCAGGGCCCAAGACTTCGTTAATCAGGCCGACTGAGGGCTACCTGCAAGTAGATAACGCAAATGTAATGACTGCAACAGTGAATACACTCGAACATCAACATTTATGGTAAGTGTACACAACTGTACTTTTTTATGCTCCTCTGAGACCCTACCCTAAAGGTCAGAGAGGTGGCAGAAAAATGTGGTTCAAGAAGTCTCAAGGCTCTTACCAGTACACACACGGAGAATTTTCCATCAGAGAACGAGGGGGAAACAATGAGACGCCTCCCTCGTGGCAGAGGAGGCTTGCAAAACCATGGGCCTGGAGAGTCTTTCATCGGGAAAGGAGGCTCAATTGTCCACTTCTGAAGGCAATTGAGGGTCAACTATCCTTGCACTGGAGAGCCTGTTGAAAGATAATATTCAGTTTTTGGGTACAGACGATAATGTCCAGAGGTTACCAAATTACAAATTTCCTTTTCTCAACACCCCCCCCCCCCAAACAGAAAAACCCCAGATGGTTCCACCCAGTCATAAGGATCAAGCAGTCATTCAGATATTGCTGGGAAATAGTCATCCAAGAGGTCCCCTGAGACCAGAGGGGAGGTGGAAGTTACTCAAGGTTTTTTTTGGTTCCAAAGCAAACAGGTGACTTGAGAAAAATATTGGATCTCAGCAGATTAAACAAGTTAGTTCTGTGCCAGAAAGTTCAGAATGGTCACGGTTCAGTCCATACTTCCCCTTCTCTCTGTGGATTTTTACATATAAAAATGCACAGATGCTCCAGAAGATGCCCACATTTCCGGTTGGGAACCAGTCATAACTAGTTCAACCCTTTGGTCTCTCTACTGCCCCAATGTGTTCACAAAATACATAGCAGTGGTTGTGGCTCACCTGTGATGACAGGGATTCTGCGTGTTTCCTTATTTAGACTGGCTCATATCCGCCCTGACCAGGCATCTACTTATCCATGAAAAAACTCTGTTCTTCGGGTATGCACAGAACTAGGTATAATGATAAATTACCAAAAATCACACCTGGACCCTTCCCAAACACTAGAATTCATAGAGGCACTGTTGAATATTACTCAGATGCTTGTGAAACTTACTCTCTTGAGTGTTAACAATCAGGCTTCACACACACAGATTAATCCAGAACAGAAAGGTGGCTGCTTGTCATTTTCTACAGACTTTAGGATCAATGGCAGGCAGTAGTATTAGTTCTGTTAGCCAGATTTCACACTAGGATTCTACAGTGGCTTGTAGCTGCCCAATAGTCCATCATCTATTAACCAATGTCTCAGCCAATTCTCATAACAGATGCATGCAAAAGGGCCCTTTCATGGTGCATTCAGTCAGAACAGGTGACACAAGGTCGACCCTTCATTTTCCCTCAACCTCGGTCCACGGTGACTATGGATGCTTCCCAGATGGGGTAGGCAGGAGCATTATCTAGGTTGGATAGTCCAAGGATCCTGGTCTGCAAATGTGTCCATTTTGCACATACACATATTGGAGATGAGGGCAGTGCTTTTGGCATTGCAAGCATTTCAGTCCACTCTTCCTCTAGGAACAGTGGTGATTCAATCAGACATGTCAGTGATCTGGTACATAAACAAGCAAGGAGGAACCAGATCATGCCGTCTGTCAGGAAGCCCTCAGAATGGGGCAATGGGCGATCTCATCAAACTGCTTTCTTATAGCAATGCACATTCCAGGGAAAGTCCAAAGTGTTAGCATACAAGTTGAGCAGATCTGTCCTCATGCCTCACATGTGGTCCCTCAATCAGACAGTAGCGGAGGACATTTTCCAAAGGTGGGACCAACCTTGCTGTGACCTTTTTGCATCTCCCCAAAACAACAAATACAACAGCTACTGTGCCCTGGTCCCCACACTGGGGGAATCCCAGAGGGATGCTGTCATACACGATTGGCCACCTGGTCTATTGTATGCCTTTCCTCCAATTCCCTTGATTCCCAAATTCCTACAGAAAGCAAACAGTTTGAAGAGAGCAATAATCCTCTTTGCTCCATATTGGCCTCGACAAATATGGTTTCCCTTCCTCTGGCCTCATCTACAGAAAGAACCCTGTAGCCTGGAACCCATTTTAGACCTGCTGTTGCACCCGATAGGAATGATTCACCCAACCTTCACAACGTCAAGCTGAGTGCCTGGTTTCCCCAATTCCATTAATTGTGAGACACCCCCTGCTCTTCTCACAGGTCCATCACATTTTGATGTGATCTTATAAGACATGCACTCAGAAACTTTATAGAAGTAAATGGAAGAGGTTTGTAATTTGGGCTTAACACACTGTAGAACCCTTTAAGGCAACTATTCACTCTGGTCTTGTTATTCCTAGCCCACTTTTTTAATAATGGAGCAGTTGCCTCTACAATTAAAGTATTATTAGAAGCCATTTCAGATTTTCATGTTGGAAAGGATAATTTATTTCTCATTTTCCGCAAACTTTGCAAAGCCTTCTTAAAAGGGGCACTATTATTAAGGTCCCTCTCCCCCATGGGACCTTAACTTGGTATTACATCTGATTGGCCACCGTTTGAAGCCACAGCAACTTGTGATATTAAATTTTTGTCTTGGAAAACTATTTTTCTAGTGGACATTGCATTGGTAAGAAGAATGTCAGAAATCCAAGCACCGTCTTCCCAGCTTCCATATTTGATATTTCTTAAGGACAGAGTCTGTCTGCATGCCAACCATTTCTTTCTGCCCAAGGTAGTTTAGCAACGAATGTTAATCAGGCCATACATTTACCAAGAGGTTTGAAAAGCAAGTCAATTGTTTATTGTCTTTGCAGGGCCTAGGAAGGGCCTACCAGTATCCAAAATTACCTTATCTAAATGGTTGTCTGATTGCATTTCCTTTATTTACTCCTTGAAAGGTATAAAGCCTTCTAAACCTTTTAGAGCCCACTCAGCCAGGGCAGTGGCTACATCCGCAATATTTCAAACCAATGCCTCCATGGATGACATTTGTGAAATGGCTACATTGTTCAGTGATCAAACCTTTATCACTCATTACAAGTTGGAATTAGTCTCCTGGGGAAGAGCCTCCTTTGGTTCTATTGTTCTGAGGAACATCCTCCCATGATTCGGTCCAGGATCAAGGAAGCTGGGGACTCTGTCCCATATGTGAGGACAAGATGAAAAATTGACAGTATCGGAGAAAGAAGTTGAGTGTACTCACCATAACGTTCCATCTGTATTGTGGATTTTTTTCATCTATCCTCACATCCCCTCCCTTCAGCCCCCTGCCTTTGTTTTTTTCTGGTTGAATGGGAATCAAAATATCAGGATATTTTATTATCCCTAATACTCCAGAAATGGTGGTCTCCTTTAAAAATTTTCAGACTTGAGTTCTCTTTCTGTATTTTTTATAATACTAATTTTAGCAAATAAGATCTGATGTAATGGGGAGAGATGCATTGTGGGTAAGGTGAGGTATCCAAAAGCTTTTTTGGTTGCCATGAGCTTAGTGACTGCTGAGTCTGATCCGACAGATCAGATCCGAACCTGTATGTGAGGAGAGATGGAAAAATCGACAATACAGATGGAACGTTATGCTGAGAACATAACTTTTTTTCTCTGCATGCTTTTTCTTCTAACTCTATTTTTTGAAACTATTCTTCAGAAATATCATATTCAGCCAGTCTTTTCTTCATTTCATCTTCTGATTTCTGCAGTTGTATCAGATCTGAGTAGCTTCTAAGTGTCTCCTCTTCTTTCTATCTGTATCTGTATGCCTTTTGTTCGGCTTTTATGCATTCTTCCACTTTCTCACTTGTAAAAGCTTGTGAATGCATTTAGTTTACTTTTCCTTTAAATTACTGTAAATTATCTCCTTTACCAAAGCTTAAACATGAACTGCTGCAATTTTCTTCCCCACTAGAGTTTTTTCTTCTCTCTTTCTAGTTGATTTTCTCTTATTTTGCTGACATCCATGCAATGTACTGAGTAGCCAGTAACTGAATTTTATCCAGATTGTAAGCTTTTTGCATTTCTTTTCGTTTTTCCTCATTGGCAGTGTTCTTATCAGAATGCAGTCATCTTGGAATCCCTGAAGAACTCTTTCTTGACCATCAATCACTTTCTAATATTTCCATAGTTAAAGATAGTGGATATGTACAGGCTATAGACTACCTTAGTAAGGCTGTTCTCTTGCATTTTGCAGTATGTAAAAGATTATGTGCGTAATTAGATGCCTTTGGGAATGACCACCTTTAGGAATTTGTTCTCTGAGACCTGATATTATGTTTGTATCTGCACAGGGTAACCTATTTTGGGAAAGTGTTTGAGGAAGGAATTGTATTAGACTTTTCTTAGAGTCTTGAATTTTGGTCGCTGGTCTGAACTATTATCAGTTTTGATGATAGGGTGAAGTAGAATTACAACGATTTCTTAATATTGTGGTTCTCAAGCTGTGAATATTGAACCCAAAGTAGTTGTATTGAGTCATTTTAATGATCTAAGGGCCTTGTGGCATTTCATGCTCTGTTGCTGTGGGCTTCAAGATGTGGTAAAGCTAGCCTACTAGCTGTTCTAAACTGTCAGATGTTCTTATATTGATCACTGTTCCAGTAGCATAAGCTACTGGTTTATGATTTATCTCTACTTTAACACTCCTTGCAGGGGTTCAGTACTTAATCCCAAAACATTTTTAAATCTTATGACCTTTACCTACATTGCTTCAAACCTCTTTCATCCTAGTAGCGATTTCCATCCTCGTCATTATTGGCTTTAATCCCTGCTTGTAATAGCTCCATTTTCTCATGTAAATTCCCACCGTTTTATTTTAGTGTACCATACACTGTTCTGCAGATGTATATCTGAATAAATCGTTTTGTTGTTTGGATAGTTATCTACCTAACTCCTGTCTGTCTTTCATTTCAGTCACTATTCAGCAAGAAAGATCAGATTTCTTGCAACAGAACTGCATTTGCATTCCGTGTTATCTATGAAGACACAACTAAGCTCTGCAACTTTGTTTACACAAGTCGGGCCTTTCTCGTTTTGCCTTGTGCTGGAAGTTATATGCGAGGACTACTGGTTATTGCATAAGGAAATTATTGGACAGTGCTTCCTCTAGGTTACCTTAAACCAGATTGTAGTCAGCTCCCCTACCCTTTCCTGCTTGCTGCATATACTGCTTTCTTGTAGACAAGATTGAAATTATACTTTTGCATTCTCCGCATCATGCATTGCAATCTGGCTGAAGCGGTATACATAGGCTTTCTCAAAATAGTGACTAGAGTTTGATATGTTCTGATCTGGGTAGGTCTACCATACACACAATCATGGAACGTTGAACATGCAAACACAATTGCCAAAAGCTCTTTCTCTGTCTTGAATATACTGGATTTCAGCTTGGGTAAGAGTTCTGGATGCATAAGCAACAGATTGACCCTCTTGCAGAATGACTGCACCAAGACCAAATTTCAAAGCATCACATGAAAGAAGTAACTGGCTTTTGGATATCATAGTTTCTAAGAATAGGTGGACTGGCAATACTCTTTTTAAGGACACCATATGCTTTCTGGTGCTGTTCCAACCAAGACCAAGATACATCTTTACGTGTTAGCTCTCTGAGGGGTGCTGATATTTTATTCAAGTCTGGAATTAACTTGCCTTGGTGGTTAAGCATGCCAAGAAAATGTTGCAGGGCTTTGAACATTGTCTGGAGCTGCATCTCGAGAATGTCTGTTTGCTATAGAAGGGTCTGGTCATAGGCCTGAACTGGTAAATAAATGACCAACGTAAGTGACTTCTCATAACCTGAATTTGCATTTCTGTGGATTGAAGTTAAGATTCACTTGACGTGCCCTTTCCAGAACTGTTTTGAGGTTCCTGTCATGCTCAGCTTCACCATTGCTGCCTAATAGTATGTCATCTACTATAATAGCACAAGGATACCCAAAAAAAATTTGCTCCATTGCACGTTGAAAGACTTCACGTGCAGAAATTATCCCAAAAGGCATTCTCAGATCTGTACTTTCCAAATACAGTACTGAAAGTAGTGAGCAATGAGGATTTCTTGTCAAGAAAAATTTGCCAAAATGAACTCTGCATCTAAGACAGAAAACCAGTGACATTTGTCATGAAAGCTGCAAAGTTGCAGCTTTCATGCCAAATGTCACTGGTTTTCTGTCTTAGATTGACTTCATTGACTGTGCGCATTGGATGATGTCTCTTTAGTGCCTTGGTCAAATCTCGTAGGTCATTACAAATTCTGATGTCATCTGAGGTTTTCTTATGAGCTACCACCATGGAAGATACCCACCCAGTCGGCTCTGTGACTGGACAGATCACACCTTGTTGCACCATTTTGTCTAGTTCGGCTTTTGACTCTAGTCTGCATGGCCATTGGAACATTTCTGGCTGGTCTGACAACTGGACTGACATTTGGGTCTAACTTCATGGAATACACAACTGTAAGCTTGACTTTTTTGTCTTTAAAAAGATCAGCATAGATAGAAAAACTAGACTGAGTGAACTTGGAGCAGTGGTCTTTTAAGCTAACATGGTGAACTTCCTTGTTAAATGAAAGCAGTCCCATTTTCAAAGCGTCTCTGAGGCTTAATAATGACTGGACATGCCTCTTGACCACATAAAATAATAAGTCGTAGCTTCTTCCAGCAGAGTAACATGAAAGCATTACTGAGCCTTCCATTTGAATCTCTTCATCACCATAAGCAGAAAGCTTCACACACACAGTCAAATCAAGCGTTTCACCAGCACATACTCTGGCAAATGTTTCTGCAGACATAACATTGCACTTTAAGTCAAAACCAACTTTGAGCTCTGTGGGTTTACCATTTATCCGAACCATATAAAATGTTTCATACTTGGCCCATAAATCAACTGCATTGACTTTTTCACTAAGTACTGACACACCATCAATATAAAAAGAATGAGAGCTTGAGTCATGGCTTTCTAATTGATCAACACGTTCCTTAAAATGTTCCCTTTTAATGAAAGAATGTCTGGGTTTTGATTTACAAAATCTTTTGAAATTATTCCATTTATTACATTTGTGGCATTGCTGACCAAATGCTAAGCATTTCTCTCTTTTAGATTCATGATTATTACCACAGTTATGACAGTTGGCAATGAAATTGGGTTGGATTATGCTTCACTGAGGCTGCATGAACTCTGGAACTTGCTAGAAGGTTCTGGGGTTTACCTCTGAGTGTTGCAGGGGCTACAGTTGCTGCGATGTGCCTGGCCTGTTTCTCTTAACCACATACTATCAACGTGAGCTTTAGAAGTTACTGGAAACATGCCTCTGTCATTTTGTAAGCATATTTGTGTGCCTTTCTGTGAACTCATATATCTAACAAATCTCAATGGCCTTATTCAAAGTTAAATCACTGTCATGAAACAAAATCTTTCTCACAGCATCGTCTTTAATACCACATACATTTCTGTCCTTCAGCAACTCATCCCTTAAATCACCAAATCTGCACATTTTAGCCTTATTTCTCAAGTTTGTTATATATGCAGCAAAAGTTTCATCTGGTGTTTGATCCCTTGTGTAAAATAATGCTTCTCCACCTTGGTCTGAGGGGGTTACACATATTTCTAAATTTACATTTTAAGCACTCAGGGTCCTCCCTTGACTCGGCCAGTACAACAGTACGATGGTTTTCCCTCTGTCCAGCAAAGATAGCAGGTGCATACACAAATGAATTTTCCCTTTCTATGGCTTCTGATCCAGCTAAATTAAGCAAAATAAAAACCTTTGTACGATCATCTTTATCGGAAAATGCAGCCTGTATGAAAATGTACTCTTGCTCACTCTCCTGTTCACTGCCAACACAAGTGGGCCAGGTTTCCGAAATCCATCTGCCATGCCAACAAATTATCCACAAGTACAGTGAAAATATGGCCCTTGTAATTATGTACAAACAAATTGCCTCTCTGCAACTTGCAGTTACACACAAATTCGCAATAAACTCTTCAAAATACTGTACTTTGGGAAATATGCTCTGAAATGGCTGTATTCTGCAAAATAACTTTTACTGTAACACTGCACTAGTATGCGAAGTCTTCATATACTTCTGATAACTTGGATAACCTCAGTCAATACGAAAATGTGTGCTTTGCGAAAAATATGGTCGTTTCTCTTTATTTTATTTGTTTAATTCTTTTTATGCAATTCAGACTTTATTTCAAACATTTATTGCAGTAATTTGAATATTTCTGGCAATATCTGACATTTTGGCTTATTTTAATATCATTTAGAATGTTTTGTATGCTTCCTTTCATGTTTCTTGAGTAAGAAATTGAGCAAGTTTAACATGAGAAATTTGTTTCTGACCTGTTTTCCAAATCATACATACAGCTTGGGGACACTCCAGTCTTGTATATATCTCCAACTGTAGCTAATTGCCTCTCTAAGTCAAAGTAGAGAAACTGCATTCTTTCTGGCCATTAGACATGCTGCTTCTGACACCATGTCGCTTGTCCCCTTGTACATTGAAGACAAGCAAGCTAGGTAGGTAGGTCATTTAAGATGCTTTATTACATAGAAATACATCTGGATGGATAGCAGCAAATATAAACAAACTGATTAACAGACAGACCTTGCGCACACACATGCTTACATCTCAAGAGCTTACTACAAAATGTCAGTCATACTTGCACATGCGCAGTATTTATACACTTCTACAAGCCCTTTGTAGCTTCTTAGAGACATACACACATTGATCTACACCACCCTTTTATTCAGTCTGCCAAACACTTGCAGCCTCTTCAATCCCCACCTCTTTCTTCTCAGAAATGTTCCCTAATTACATCATTGTAACAAACCACCCCTACTGAATTCATTATTCATTGTAACTCTTTCCACTTCACTCTTCCACTACTGATGCACTTCATATATTTTATAATCTTCTGCCCATTCTAACTTATATACTCTATATTATCTGTATGTATGTAACTCCATACCATTCTTGTTAGCTTCATAACCTGTGTAATCCTTTGATACCTTCCTTTTTTAGCCACCATAGAAACTTGTACTCTCCTGTGTTCTTCCCAGCCTTTAACCCCGTCATAGCTTCTCACCTTTTACTCTTCTCAACAACATTCCCTGCATACTTTATCCATTCTCCTCACACCCAGTCAGAAGTAAGCTCCATCCCTCTCCAGTCATCTCACGTAGCTTCGCTCTCCTACCACCTTCAGTTCCCCAGACATGCACTGTTACACTGGAAGAGCTCCACACTTTTTTATCCACCCTATAAATGCCCCTTAAAGGCATTTGTTTTACTCCCTCATACTCCATATTCTTCAAGCCACAATTACTTCACGTGAGGAATACATATAACCATGACGTACATTTACCTTCTTCTGCTTATATCAGTTATTTTCCTTCAACTCTCGCTCAAAAACCCACACCCATAACTTAACTGCCACTTCCTTCCTATATATCAGACTACATTAGTACCTACTTAAATACTACCTACCCATACTCCATTAAGATTCAAATCGTATTACACCCATGCCAATACCCAACTCGCATACATCAAATATATCAGGGTCCCAATACCCTATTACTTTTAATTTGGGTGGAAAAATCCAATTCTCTCCCAAACTACATATTCCAAAAATACTACTCAAATTTATAAAACCAAGGGAAACACTTCACCAGACAGCAATGACACCAAGATAATCTAATTACTCTTTAATTTAGCGCTTTTGTCCGGTATATGACTTCTTCAGAATGCAGCATATTAAAACATCCCAGTTTAAATAGTACCCCCTGACCAATCACTACAGCATACATTACATCATTTCCTCAGCATTTGAAATCTGAAATTGTTAAAACATTATTGTAAATATTAATATACCATTTATACACAGTTCATATCATAAACATAGATTTAGGTCTCAACAAAGGGCACAAAGAAATCTTGTCATTCAGCCTTGGGGCTTGGTAAGCATTTAGTTTTATTTGCCACTTCAACTCCAGAAACTCCAAAAAATAATCTACTGGTCCCCCCGTGCCTCCAAATCAACCTGCTCCACAACAAAAAACCTAAATCCAAGTTGAGAGTGACTACTAATATGTTTATATAGGGCATTTTTATGTTTGATGTCATAGAGATGTTGATAAATTCTTAATCTAAGTGCATTTTTGTTTTTCCCATGTAGTAACACTCACGAGTCACATTTTGCCACATATACAACCCCTTTACTTATAGCAATAATGTTTTTTTGCAGTTTTTATACGCCCAAACTTTTTGATCCTAAAGCTCACAGCTTCCATCATGTAAGGACATTGGGGGCATCTTCCACACCTAAAACTACCAGCTTGCTGCTCAAAGTTATTGTTTTTCCTTTCTGTTATTCCTTTTAATGAGGTGTCTTTTTTGTAAACCACAATAGGTTTATTCTTCCACATCAAAATCAGTGTGGAATATTCTCCAATATTTATTAATAATGTTCTAAATGTCATAAAAATTGGAGGTAAAAGTCAGTGTTAATGCACGTCCAAAACCATGAGACCTAATTTCTCCATCAGTCCTTCCATCCATATTTTCTTTAGCTAAAAGAGGGAAAAAATGCCCACTTATCCTTTTATTTTTGACCTCAACAGCGTCATTAACAAACACCTCAGGGTACCCTCTCTTTACTAACATATCTTTCATAGTGTCACATTCCCTTTTAAATTCATCAGGGTCAGACACTATCCTGGCCAATCTTACATATTGACCTTTTACCAGTGCCTTCTTTTGATGCAATGGGTGCCAGCTCGTGAAATACAATAAACAATTTGAATATGTCCGTTTCCTAAACAATCTGGAGGTAAAACATTTCCTTTAATAATCTTTCACAATGGTGACATTCAAATAGTTCACAAAATCCATTTCTTTATTAATAGTAAATCTCAAGAAAGTAGTTGTTTCATTAATAAAAGTGAAAAACCTGTTCAGGTTGTTTTCACTCCCTTTCCAGAACAGGACAATATCATCCAGGTACCGCCTGTACAGTACCCATGTACCCAAGTCCTGAATTCAGAGTTAAATACTTACAAGTCCTCCCATTGCGCTAATACAATATTAGCAAAAATTGGAGCACAGCAAGCACCCATTGCAAC